>NC_062519.1:2155258-2177758 GCF_022655615.1 Tachysurus fulvidraco | reverse complement strand
ATCCTGAGCGAGTGTCTAAATATCCACGTGTGGTGTTAAAACCTCCAGCAGTCTAAAGAAAAAAAGAGAAAAAAAAAAAGAAAAAGAAACAGCCCTGACCTGTATTTCCTCATAAGCCTCGTCAATGGTGGTGACCTGGTGCTGCTCGTGTAAAGCAGGCTCATCGCAGAAGAAGCACACCAGGCTCTTGTCGTTCAGGCAGAACAGCTTGACCTTCTCGTGGTCCTTGCAGGGGTACGTGTTTCTCTGGGCGTTGAGGATGGCGTCGAGCGGGAAGGCCGAGTACCTCTCCACGATGTTGGACAGCTTGAGGCTGGGTGAGAGCAGAGGGTCGGTGAAGGTCCTCCTGCACTCAGGGCAGTCGCGTGTACCGTGGTGCTCCTGCCTGCTCCAGTGCTCCGTGATGCACTTACGGCAGAAGTAGTGCTCGCAGCCGAAACTCACCGGGTCTTGATAAATGCTCAGGCAGATGGAACACAGCAGCTCGTCCTTCAGACAACACGCCATTTGCATGTGCGGGGAGACGTCAGAAAACGTGACACTCGCAGAGAGATCCAAGAGTCTGGTGAATCAGAGATTTCTGGATTTCAAGTCGTACCAAATTTGTGTTTTTAGTTTTAATTAAACTTCTCAGTGTTCCGCAGGATTGATCCTTTAGTCGTTCTGAATTTTATTTTTTAACGGGGGGGGGAGAGAGAAAAATGTGAAGACATTAAAGTCAGATGCAGCATGCAAAACATTTCACATCAAAAAATCATAATCAAAGACGTACATGAAGAGAGAACATTGTACAAGTTCATAATATTGTGTCTCCTCTTCGGGATGCAGTGAGGCTTCAGTAACAGAAGATTTTTAAGCTTTTAACTTTCTTTAACCTCTGTTTCATATCATCAGCACCACTGGGATAAATTCCGCTAGAAGTCCTATTCCCCCCCAAATATTTCACCACACTCGCCTTCTTACACTATTCAGTAAAACCTGTGCATTTTTTTAAACCCTAGACCATGCCGGAGGGAGATGTAAAATCTATCATCTCTAACCAGATCTGAAATCCCACATGAATCATTCGTCCCTGTAGGAGTAAAGCATGCAGGATAAAATACAGCTTTTATTGTTCAGCGCACTAAACAGCCATGGGATGATGTTGGGATGATGGTGTTTGGGTTTGACAGGTTTCATTTTTAATTCTGCTGCAAGACAAGTACTTAGTAATGACAATCAGAACAAAAGACGCGTGTGTTTATGTGGAAGTGTCGCATTTCTGTGGAAATAATCCAGTGGGGTTCAGTGACAAGAGGAAGAGATTTTACAAGTATAAATAATGAAATTAATAATAAAAACCAGGAAGTAAATTTACATAAGCAACCATGTGTATGTATATATGTGTGTGTGTGTGTATGTGTGTGTGTATATGTATGTATGTATGTATATACATACATATATACACATATATACACACACATACACACAATACATATGTATGTACACACACATACATACAATATATTATATATATATATATATATATATATATATATATATATATATATATATATATACACATACACACACACACACCCCAACATTTTTATTACTGATACTAGCGAGCTTTAGAAGTTTAAACATAAGTGTACATGTGATATAAACCGACTGTCACGTCGTGTTTTGTTGTTTTTATTCCGCATGTACAAAGCGCTAACTCATTAGAGTAGTTAGCACAGATGCTAATATGTAAACAGTGCTAGCTAGCACAAACGCTTCACAATTAACAACCGGTCAGCAGCTGTTTATCTTACTCTGAGTCGTCCTGCTTCGTCTCAGGCTGAAACACGCTCCTTTCCCGGTGTTCACAAAAAATGTCCTTCTTTTATTTTATCAATTTCGTCCAACTTTATTTTCTCGCAGTTAAAAGACGCCGCTCGCGCGTCTCACAGCTCAGCTGAGCCTCAGTGCGCGAGGACGCCTGTGAACCAGCGGAACACAGCAACGGACCGATCCACTTGGAGCACATTCAGAGGGTGAGCTAGAAGTGTAAAGAGATTTTATACAGGTACATCTATTATTTTTATAAGGATATATTGTTAAATCGTTTGTGAGCGTTTTATTTTTATTTGTATTTTCTGTCACAAATGAACGTTTTGTTCTGAAATGATCTAAACGTGAACGAGAAGAAAAACGGACCACCCTGTGATTCACCCTGTGGTATGGCTCATGCTGCTTCTTTATATTTTGCCATAAGTTAAATTCTATTCACATCATAATCAAAATATACATTTTTGGCAAATTTTAATTTCATACTAACAATCATTTTAATAATGTAAATTTTCTCATTTCACTTCTGTTCCTCGCACTTTTTAATTTCTTACATACAATTAAGAAAATATAATCTTAGAAAGTATTTGAAATATATTAAAATTTTACATTTGAAAAATATTTCTGTTTTTACAGTCCATGACATCCAAGACAAGAAAATACATTTACATTACATTTTTATTATAAAATGATCATATAAGGAAATGGTAGGCTCTCGCATTTCCAGTATTTAGCAGACGCCCTTTCAGAATATAATCAGTACCAGGTTTATTGGCCAAATGTGTTCACACACACAATGAATTTGGTTCCAGCTGTTTGTGACTCTCATATGTACAGACATAAATAAATATATGTATACTATACAAGACAATACTATACATGGGGAAGTCGTGGCCTAATGGTTAGAGAGTTTGTCTCCTAACCCTAAGGTTGTGGGTTCGAGTATCGGGCCAGCAATACCATGACTGAGGTGCCCTTGAGCAAGGCACCGAACTCCCCCAACTGCTCCCCGAGCACCACAGCATAAATGGCTGCCCACTGCTCCGGGTGTGTGTTCACGGTGTGTCTGTGTTCACTGCTGTGTGTGTGCACTTTGGGTTAAATGAGTTAAATGCAGAGAAGAAATTCTGAGTATGGGTCACCATACTTAGCTGTATGTCACGTTTACAGACTATACTATACAATATTATATAATATTATATATATGATATTATAATATTATATTTACAATAAATAACACTATACTATACAATACAGACATAAATAACACTATACTATACAATACACACATAAATAACACTATACTATACAATACACACATAAATAACACTGTACTATACAATACACACATAAATAACACTATACTATACAATACACACATAAATAACACTATACTATACAATACAGACATAAATAACACTATACTATACAATACAGACATAAATAACACTATACTATACAAGACAACACAATACAGACGATGTGAGACAATATAGACAGTGTGAGTATTAAATAAGAACACAGAATATATGACAGATGAGTAATGTACGTGTGAGAAGTGCATGGTAGTGCAAATAACACTATTGTGCACTATTATGGGAATATAATTATGTTGTGGTACTTGCCAGTCAGTGCGTTGCATTCAACCGGCGAATCCATAACTTGTTCACTTCCATATAACTGAGCTCCAAAGTGGTAAAAAGCAAGAATGTCTCCTTCCTTCAAAGTTCAACACTCGTTTACTCTGTATAAAGTGACCAGTGATGTTTTGAGCAAGTCGTAATTCACATACGTTTTATGTGCTGTTCTACTCCATCGTGTAGTATAAATAATGTGAGTCGTGCGTTCACACTTAATATTCCAATAACATTCAGACATGCACTTCAAAGTACCTGGATGATTCACTTCTTTAAAATAAAGCATGGAATAAGCATGGAATGTTGGTCACTCGGGGGTCATTGTGGCTTAGTGGTTAGCACGTTCGTCTCACACCTCCAGGGTTGGGGGTTCGATTCCGGCCTCCGCCTTGTGTGTGTGGAGTTTGCATGTTCTCCCCGTGCCTCGGGGGTTTCCTCCGGGTACTCCGGTTTCCTCCCTCGGTCCAAAGACATGCATGGTAGGTTGATTGGCATCTCTGGAAAATTGTCCGTAGTGTGTGAGTGTGTGAGTGAATGAGAGTGTGTGTGTGCCCTGTGATGGGTTGGCACTCCGTCCAGGGTGTATCCTGCCTCGATGCCCGATGACTCCTGAGATAGGCACAGGCTCCCCGTGACCCGAGTTGTTCGGATAAGCGGTAGAAAATGAATGAATGTTGGTCACTCAACACTCACTGTTTTTTTGCGTACATAGTGGAAGGTGGACGGGGCGAACAGCACTGACACCCGATGAGAAATACTTTTCAAGATGGCCGACGCCACACCCCAGTCATTGGGACACAGATTTTGTTTACCCTTGGTGCTGCGAGCAGCCATGTTGAGTTGATGTCACTTGCCGAACTCGGAGTTGAACGCAGCATTACTTTCTGTAACATTTTTAACAATTTTAACAAATCTAACGTATCACAGGCACCTAGAATTCATCACCATGCCATTTTACAGAGGTGGGAGTAAGTCACACATGTGCAAGTCACAAGTAAGTCTCAAGTCATGAATGTCAGGTCAAAGTCAAGTCGAGTCTTTTTTTAATATTTGTCAAACAAGTCTCAAGTCTCAAATTTGCCACTTAAGTCTGACTCGAGTCAAGTCGAGTCCCCCACCTTTGAATCTAACTCAAGTCCGAGTCAAGTCTCAAATCATGTGAATGTCAAGTCGAGTCTTTTTTAATATTCGTCAAGCAAATCTCAAGTCTCAAATTTGCGACTCACGTCTGACTCGAGTCAAGTCGTATGACTCGAGTCCCCCATCTCTGCCATTTTGTTCTTTTCAAATTCTTATGTGGAAGACGAATCACAAAAACGAATCGCAGCAAAATATCTGGAAAGAAATTATTTGGAATATTTCAGATCTAAATGTATCATGATTATTTTTCATTTTTGCACATTTTAGTGTATTTTATTAATAAATCCTGATTAGAGGCAGGACTCGGCTCGCACATTTCATTTTAATTTCATCTCCTCGAAGTCAAGCCCCTAAACAAGATCATGGATATGTTTAAACAGGCTTTGTTCATTATGGGATACAAATCTAACGGAGACCTTACACAGGGTTTACGATTAAATGTCGTCTGTCCAAAGCATCCTGAACGCACTTTGACTCGTTAGGACAGACGTCGCGTTATAAAGAGTTATTAAAGGTGGGGTCTCCGATTTTTGAAAGCCAACGTTGACATATAAAATCACCAAAACAAACACGCCCCTAACACAAACGGGTCCCACCCCTGTATCGATAGCTCCGCCCACACGTACATACGTAATCCGGGCGACTAACGGAAAGAAACGTGTCTTTATCATAGCTGAAGGGAAGAACAATACGATTGTAGATAAACAAACAAGCAAAAATGCCACACAAGCATAATGATGTAAAGGACAAAGGCATATATTAGTTCTGTGTAACAAAGCAAAACCAACGTTACTCACCTATCGAGAAGGAAAAAAGCGCCTCGGCGTCTTAAGTAAAGTCGGCCACATATTCACAGGTGGGAGTTTCCCGAGTCGATAACTCCTGAGCTAAACGCTGTTACTACACAAAACGCGGTTGTAGCTGCCTCTCTACATTACTACGATAGAAAAGAGGTGTTATTTGTGTAGTAACAGCGTTTAGCTCAGGAGTTATTGACTCGGGAAACTCCAACCTGTGAATATGTGGCCAACTTCCTGCTCCTTCAGTTCTCTCCAGCGCTGGAAAGCTGATCCTATATTAACACGTCCTACTTCTTGTCCTTATCGTAAGTCTTTCTTCTCTTTCTTTCTTTGTTTTTATCCTCCATGTCGATGTTAAAACCGCTTTCTGCTAATGTCACACACGTGCACTGAACACTCTCTCCGCCCATATCGACAAGACACGCCCCTTTCTGCTCGTTGGCTACACGTTAGTTTTGATTTTTGTTTTGATTTTTTTTATTATTCGGCCCGACTCAGTTTTCTGAATCATTTCTCAAAAATCGGAGACCCCACCTTTAAAAACAGAACATCTGTACGTACAGCACTCGATAGAGAAGGCTTTGAAAGAAAGAAAAAGAAAAGAAAAAATGGCTAATGTTCAAGCTATAAACTGGAGCAGTACGATTGTGATGCCTCGCAGGTGGCATTGCTCCATTTTCACACCGAGATTTATTTTAACCAGCGCTGACAAAACAGCATGCAGGATACAGGAAGGGTCACAGAAGCTGCTGATGCACCGTATTTTCTCTCAAAGATGGCCTTAAATAACATCAGGCAGATTTTTATTTAGGTGTAAAAGAAATCGAAATGAAATGAAAACTTTACAGCTTGTGTGTGGTTAAGAATATAGTAATGAGGGTGGAAATCGCTGTTTCCCACCACCTCAACTGTCCTGGTGGGTTTCACTCTGACTGAACCATCAATGGTATTAAATCAAGATCTCGACACGCACAGAGAACGAGAGTGAAATCTAAAAGATCAGATGATGCAAATCTCAAATCACAGCTTTTTTTTTTTTTTTAATCCAAATGCTTTTCAGAGATTCGACAAAAAGTTTCGGTTTCGTTGAAGATTTAAATCTGTGGTTAAATCTGAGACTTCTGGGGGTCTGTGATGAGTTAGCAGGGGGAAATGGGGCATGATATCTCCTCTGTCGGTCTTTCTGAGCTTCTGATATGAGCTCTTTTTTCATATTCGGTTACATGGTCGGTAAACGTGATTTCTGACCGTACCTTTGTTTCAGATCAGATCGATCATCAAATTATTATTTAATTGATATTTGTTTCAGATGAACCTGCATAGCAACACATTCAACAAACAAACAGTTTAATATATCCTTAGTGAGACATTCGAGAAGTCACTTTATTAGGAACACCTATACATGTTCTTATACATGTGCTATTTTCCATGCAGCCAATCGGGTCACAGGTCACTGGCTGTTGGTGCCGGATTGGGTAGTTCAGAAATTTTTATACAACTGAGCAATTGATGGTTAAGGGCCTTGCTCAGGGGCCCAACGGTGGGAACCTGGTGGACGTAGGAATCGAACTCACAACCATCCGATTGGTAGCCCAACACCTTAACCACTAGGCTACCGCATCCCATGTACCATGAAGATATGGACTTCAACTGCTGAAGTTCTTCTGTGTTGATGTTTGGTATGGTTTGTGCCTTATGATAGTTTACAGCTCTCTATTATATCCTTCCTGACCTCTCGGACCAGACAGGCCTTTCTCCTCTGAGCTCGGACTTCATTCATTCATTCATTTTCTACCGCTTATCCGAACTACCTCAGGTCACGGGGAGCCTGTGTCTATCTCAGGCGCTCTGACTTCATGTCTGATGTAAACATTAACCGAATGACCTACAGGATCTGCAAGTTTCTACACATTGTGCTGATTGGATAAGGTTTGTCGTGTGATGTAAAAATAAGACATAACCAGGTAATTAGACTAGATCTAAATCGAGTATATTTGTAAATTAGCAACAGAGAAAATTGAATTGCATTCTTGTTAGCTAGAAAAGTAAACCTGTCGATGCTATTAAGGATGAGCGGCATAGTGTCGGGATCCGACGGCTAATTTATAGCCCAGAAACGAAACTTTGACTAAAGTCGACCGTATAAGTTAAAATACGGGATTCATTTAATGATTAAATTAGAAATATGTTAATAATTAGATTCATTTAGATTTTAACCCAAAGTTTTTGGGTTTGTGAGTTTTCATAGACGAAAAGTTTAGGGATAACTAAGTAAAGAGTGAAGATTTGGATTCTGATAATAAACTTAGTCTGTGCTACGATAAAAACTAGCCTTTTTTTTTAATGGAAGTGGTTTCTTGTTGCAGAAGGTTTCACAATTTCAGATGTCAGTCATTCTACGTGACGGTGGTTTTTTTACACTACAAAATGCTGACTTACGGCAGTTCGTTTCCTGTCGTTGTGAGAAAAAAACCCAATCATTTCCTACAAACTGTGTAAAGATTTCTGTCATTACTCAAACTTCCGTTTTGCAGTGTTGCAGTTCAGAGAAAGGTGTGCAACTTCTCACAAGCGACACATGGTAGATTATTTTATATACATGTTGTAGCTCTGAAGATAAAAGGATCAAATGCGTATTAATAAAAGTGAATTGCTGACTCGAGTCATATCTTTAACACGATAACAGTAACGCGTCGATTCGTACTGTTTGTGTCTAATTGAACAATTATTTATATTTATTACGAAGTGCATGTATTTGTGTTAAACAGAAAGAATAAAATCATGTTTAGATGAATGAATGAATAAATAAATAAATAAATAAATAAATAAATAAATAAATACCACCGGCTTCAAGGCTACAAAGCTTGCGAGTCGACTCTTATTGGAGAGTTGAATGGAGTGATCTGATTCAGTGATGAAGCAATTAGTGAATTGGTGAAAAGGTACATTTATTTAAATAAGATAAACGTCACAATTCCAGCCACAGTTAGACAAAACAAAAACAAACACAGAAAAAGAATAGGTGGTATAATACTGAAAGGTTTTTGAGTTGCAAGAGTTGACTCTTATTGAGCTGTGCCAAATAATCTGACTCCGTGAAATGAGACAGATTTCCCATCAACCCCTTAAACATTCAAGGTGCAAAGTCTCAGAAGATGCGATCGATACTTCACAAGTTGGTAAAGAGAGAAAAAAAAAAGGTTCTATCTTTACCTGCTCTAACTACACATTTACATTAAAGCAAACAGAAATAACGCAGATTTTAAACCCATATCAGAGAGAAAAGTTTACATTCATCTTTACTAATGTCCCTTGAGAATAATAAAAGCGCTCAGTATAAATCCTCCTTTCTACAGTCATGTTCTAATCACCACTGGGGGGCGTCGTTGAACTACATGTGGTAATGTTTCCGCTTATCGTATATATACAGTGCGAGACTTCCTCAGAGCAAATGTGTAGGTAAAGTGCAACTCGCCCACTTGTTACTTGACATTTGGTGCTCGAAACAAAGGGGCATTTTCTTTTTTCCTGAATTGTGTCTGGGCAAAGCGTCGCCACTTTAAAGCGAAAAGGAAGGAAGGAGATTCTCGAACAGCCGAGTCTTCATCGGGGGAGCGAAACAATGGTGCGATTGTTCTGATGATGCCTCTGAGAATTCTGCCCTGAGATCTGATTAAAAGCTGCACATCATATATCCAGTCTTTCTCGAGACAAACCGGTCCACGTTGATCGTCACGCTGCATTAAATTCACGTCTGAATTCACGCTTCACAAAACCAGGGACAAGTCAACAGTGCAATGCAGTCCATCTTCCTGCATGACTCGGGGACATGGAGGACACCTGAGAACCCGCGCAAAGTCACGGGTGTGGAACTTAATTATTTGATCGAGTAACACGGGGTTAAACTCTGTCTTCTCACTTCAGGGGAATTTAATCAAAGTCACAAATGTTCTTTGTATGCAAACGAATCTATTTGCATCATCCGATCTAAAAGCCTATCGGCTTGCAGGATGACCCATGACCTTTTTTCTTCCACATTGCCCTCAGACAAATCATTCCAAGGGGCTTCCCCTTAGCCTATAGACCCTTGCCTGCTTTGTGTTCGGTGCCAGTGTATGAGGGGAAGTGTGTTGGTGGATATGTGTAGGGTTTTAATTTGCATATTCATAAATGTGTGTATTGATGGTAACTGTGTGGGTGCGTTTGCGGCCTTTCTGTCGTCTGGACTCCAAAATAGGTTTGTGTGTGAAATAAAAATTTACACATGTCCAGTAAAGATCCATGTAATGACACACAAACACACACACACACACACACACACACACACACACACACGCACACACACACAGAAACTCACACACAGAAACACACACACTCAGCCTGAGATTAAACGTTCAGCACTAACGTGCAAGAAGAGCCAGTGGATTTCCCCCTCATCTTCAGTACTTAGTCATCCCACTCTCTTGCACTGACTGTATGGCGTCTTTACTGTCCTCCTGCTCACAGGACACGCACAGCTCTTCTTCTTGAGAAAGAGGAAACTCAGGCTCCGGAGGCTGCACGCAGGGGCTGATGGGAATGGAGCAGCAGCCAGTAGCCGGGTTCACCTGGCAATTAATGGTGGCCGTGAAGCTGAGGTTAACGACGGGGCTGGAGACGTTCGGCTGCTCGACATGAAGGAATTCCTGACTCACTCCTGTGCCCTGGCTGTGGCTGTCAGAGGACAGCGAAGTGGACGGGTCGCTGCTGCTGCTGCTATCTGCTAAGAGCACATGGTTTTCTGTCGGGCTGCAGAGGTGGGCTGAGCTTTTACACGGCCGTGCCTACAAAAACAAGACAGATGAGAATGTAAGATGGAGGTTAAAGACTAAGCATCTGGAAATGTGGTTACTACAATTTCCACTACAGGAACGAGATGCGATGATGCATCTCAGATGGGTTTAATTTACTCGGTGTCCAAATAATCAGAAATCACTGAAGGGGAAATTACAGCGTCTTCGTGCATTCACACAGAATCAAGTGTCTTGTTTTAATGACACAGGTATAAGAATATATGTGCGTTCAGATACTTACTTCGGCGGCATCGGGGAACGTCGGTTTAAGCAGAGCTGCAAAGGAAAAATGGGGGAAAAAAGATCTTTATAAAACATTATCTTAGAAAATCTTAGTAAAAAAAAAACAGACAATTTAAATACAAAAAAAAAGTGGCAATACAGTGCTTTGGAAATATTCTTAAAATCCTCATAAAATCTAAAAGCCAATCATGTTCCCATATGTAAATAGCACATGAGAAGTATAAATATCTAACAAGATCATGGCTCATGGCACACAGTTTATATTACATCAGAGATGATGAAAGTAAAAACAACAAAAAAAAAAGAGTTGACACTGTACTTTGAGCTTCGCTGATTCTGACATGCACACGTTACCTTTCCTGTGACGAATAGAGAAAGCTGTTATCAGCAAAACCACCAGCAGCGTGATGATAGGCAGACCTGACGGTGCAAGGTTGGGAGATAGATATAAACAGATATGGCAGGAGAGAGAGAGACAGAGAGAGAGTGAGAGAAAGACAGAGAGGAAAGAGAGACAGAGAGAGAGAGAGAGAGAGAGAGAGACAGACCGAGAGAGAGAGAAAGAGAGAGAGAGAAAGAGAGAGAGAGAGAGAGAGAGAGAGAGAGAAGGGGAACAACAGAGAATAGAATTGAAGAAGGAAGTATGAAATAGGGCAAAGAAGGGAGGGACAAAACACAAACACAAAACACTTTAACACCACTGAACACTGCGGCTGCGTATCTCATTAAACAGTACAATAAAGCCAAAACTAACACAAGGTGCCTCCTGTGGAACACAAAGTTCAGTCTATCTACAGGAATCAGCTTCCAGCTCATTATATAAAGTCCTGCTTTACCGATCCACAAGCCGAAAAAGACGTCGTCAGGAGGCTGTGTTGTGAAGACAGAGGAAATGCTTTGTGAGCTGTGCAGATCCAGCCGGACGTTAGGCTCCGTGGACAACTCTGTGGGTGAAGAAGCGGACCTGGTCGTGATGGGAGGCTGAGGAGTTGTAAGGTTCCTGTTCATGGTTATGATCGGACCGCACACCGTGTCGGCCATGTCGTTGCCGGGGTGCTGCACCGTCCTGCCCTGGAGATCACACCTGAACACAACAAGCTCTGTCAGATCCCAGTGTGTAAAACTTAAAATATGTAATAAAATCAAGAGCTTTGAGCTCCATTCAGCAAAGTTCAGAAGTGATGCGTGCAAAAGTGGGAATGATTCATGCTTTTAAGTGTTAATTATCTCCCCAGCTTTATTATACTCTGTTATAATCAGTGTACAGTAAAATAATAAATAAATAAAGTTCATTATCATTACCGAGTGTGTGGTTGGCACATCTCACTACTGGTTTCATTGGAGAATGTTCCCGAGAGACATCTACGACACTTCACATTCTCTGTAGCAGTTCCTGCAGACACCAACATGCAAAAAGTCTTACATGTGGGTGACGATGATGATGGTGATGATGATGATGATGATGGAGGTGGTGGTGATGGTGGTGATAATGATGGTGGTGGTAATGATGGTTATAATGTTGATGATAATGATGATGATGGTGTAAGGGGTGGTGATGATGATGATGGTGGTAATGATGGTTATAATGTTGATGATGATGCTGGTTGTGATTTAAATCTGTCTATATTTTATGGATATTTTTTGTTTTTGGTCAATGAATTAAAATGGTCAAAATGCTGACCTCAAACACACACACACACACACACACACACACACACACACACACACACACACACACACACACACACGTATAGAACTAAACTTTCCCTCCTACCTGGTTTTTCAGCTCCTTTGCCAGGTGAACACATCGTGTGCCTTTCACACATAGTACAAGGGTCATCGTTTAAAACGCAGTACCACCCAGACTTACACACACACACCGCATCACTGTCCCTGGTGCACGGCTTGGCGTATTCCATGCCTTTGTCTGCCAAAAGAGTTCGAGACGTCAGACAGCGGTAAAATGTGCAGTTTCTCTGGGATTGTAATATTCATCATATATAACATGCATCAGAGTTTTTAAAGTGTCTGCGTGTCGGGTCAGGGACTTTCACCTCACTACCATCATCGCCTCTCGCTCGGTCATCAGGGATACATTTACATCCTGAATTTACTTCCCCGTCAATTCCGCAAAGCCGCATTTTAACAAAACGTGCTTTAGTACAAATAAACCCGAACTGAACCGAAGGCCTGAACTGATTTGAGGAACAATTACAATTTTGGAGAGAAAAAAAATGCTTCTTTAATATTAAGCAGCCGACGTGTGCAGAATTACAAACAGCCGACTCAGCGAAGCAGACGGAGAACTGCGGATTAAGCAACGACGGACAAATCCGTAGCGTTCGATTCCTCTCCGTTTGTAGAGCGCTTTCAACACGAGACGTCGTCACGATGCAGCAATGACTTTATAGGACTCAGGTTTAGAGTTGCATCACAAACGTACAAGTGGAGACAAAAACTACACTGACACACGATACGGAAGACATTTTTAACAAGAACCGGACTGGACACATTATATAATATTATCATTAATATATATTTTATTGATGCACCTTTTTTTGTTCATTTATTAATAACATTAAGAACGTAACGAGTGAGTGCCATACAATGACGTACGCCGTGAACGAGCTGTTGCTATAGAGACATATAGCTGCAGTACTACTGACCAATCAGAGCTGAGAATTCCAAAACACAGTTGTGTAAATTAGACATCGGTGGTGTAAGGTGTTATATATATATATATATATATATATATATATATATATATATATATATATATATATATATATATATATATATATATATATATATATATATATATAACAGATGATGATGTCACAAAAGACTCCTACCCTCTGGGCATTTGCTGCATGTGAAGCAGTTCGGGTAATAATTCATGCCTGAATACATCCCAGCCGGACAAACCTCACACACCGTGTCCTTCTCGCCGGTACAGTCGCTCACTTTTCGGGTTCCTGTATGGACGATATTAAAACATGCCACGTGCTCAGCACCGAAACATTTCAGCATTGAAACACACATCAGGCAGGACATCACGCATCAGGCGTGCACATGTCGTCTTACCGGGTCTGCATTTGCTGCAGCAGTAGTTTCGGACCCGGTATTCATAAGTGCGGTTCCTGCACGGTCCGTCCGATTCATACGGCGGTGAATAGGACTGCAGAAGAATAAAAAAAAAAAACAAAAGGAAAAACACAGTTATGAACACGAGATTTCTCGCTGACTTGCAGACAGACACACAACCAGGAACTGACACCAATAAACAGGCCCCAACTAAAGAGCAGGAAAGTCCATTTCCTTCTTGTCACTGGTATTTTTATACCTCAAGTTTGTATGAAGAGCGCAAACGATTGCCATTGAGTGGGTAGAGTTACACAACGTGGAAATGTGTGTGTGATCCTCAGTAGACCTGATGAGTAATCTACACGCGATCAATTTAAGCAATATTTTAAAAAACAACCCAGAAGTTTAATAACGCAGTTAGATCAGAACGTGAGGCAGCACAACAGTGTGACTCCTTCTCTCATTCCACAGCGAGTGTGTTAATGATGAAATGATTCAGTGTTTAAAAAGAGCAGATTAAAAAACAAAACAACAACAAACACAAACAGATACAAGATCGAGTTACTGTTGCTATGGTGACCGGTTCTGCTTTGAACATGTAAAGGAAGGAGTCTCCAGTGTCAGCGCATTACAACACACTGAGGTAGTTTTCCGACATTTTGCGGGTTTCTCTTTGCGGTTACAACCGAGCAAACTGCAGGTTTTGTCTCAACGAGACCGAGAAGAGAAGAGAGTAGAGAAGGAAGGAGTTTAAAGGGAACTAACGTGTCGCAAACCTTCACCGTGCAGCAATAACCAGGGTCTCTGATGAAAAGTCTTTATTAGTCACTGATGTGCTACAGAGGAGAAGTTTAATCGTGAGCTTTAATCCTGATTACGAGCTTTAAAGGAGACGTTTATTGCTGTTTTGTTGTTGCACAATAATCTCTGACAGGTGACTGGAACCTGATGGTGCACTTGGACATGTTAAAAGATCAGGATTATTTCACGTAGTGATACTCACTCACACACTCCCCCCCCCCCCCCTCTCTCTCTCTCTCTCTCTCTCTCTCACACACTCTCTCTCTCTCTCTCTCTCTCTCACACTCTCTCTCTCTCACACACTCTCTCTCTCTCTCTCTCTCTCTCTCACACTCTCTCACACACTCTCTCTCTCACACACTCTCTCTCTCTCTCACACTCTCTCTCTCTCGCTCACACACTCTCTCACACACACTCTCTCTCTCTCACACACTCTCTCACACTCTCTCTCTCACACACTCTCTCTCTCACACACGCGCGCGCGCGCGCGCAAGCACGCCTTTTCTCAGAAGCGTACAGCGCGTTGCCGGGAAACGAGCGACGTTAAGAAGCCAATCACTTCCGGAATGCATTTCCGGGCTTCAGACAGCACCCGCCCGCTGCGTTGTGATTGGTTAAAGGATCAAATTACGCACGAGTAACAAGTGATAACCAATCACAGTGCTCGGTGGGCTTTTATGGGGAAAAGACACGAGACTTCCGGAACAGCAGAAGGTGAGCAGAATGACGCAGGAAGGACCAGTACCACACACACACACACACACACACACAGGCACTAACACACGCACGCAGACACACATGCACACACACATACATACACACACTAACACACAAGGTTGTGAGTTCCATCCCCGGTCCACTGCTGGGCCCCTGAGCAAGGCCCTTAACCCATTGCTCAGCTGTATAAAAATGAGATAATGTAAGTCGCTCTGGATAAGGGCGTCTGCTAAATGATTTAAATGTAACACACACATACACACTAACACACACTCACGCATACACACACACGCGCACACAGACATGCACATACACACAGACACAAACACATGCATACACACACGAGCGCATGCTTGGTTTCCGACTTTTGCATGCTGCTTTGCAGTAATTCTGATTCTACAAGCAACCAGTAAAACTACTGAAACCCTGCAAAGGACTAAGTCTAATACTTTAAATTGTTTTTTTTAACAATAATGAACCACTTTACAATGTATCCTGTTATTTTATAAGATATAACATGTGACTACAGCAAACCATCCATACATCACTGATATCTACGGAAGCATTAATATAAATTGTGTAAAAGATGTGAAGTAAAAATGAACCGGCTCGGTGTCACGCAGTTACAGTAAAATATTGAACAGCAGCTCCGTACGGTGAAGTGAAGTGAAGTGACTGATGAATTTCCTGTAAAGAAACACCCTGAAGCTTCAGCTCTGACTGCTTCAAAGAACTGACACTGAGGACTTCTTCTAAAATTGCTACACAATCGCTTCCTTACAGAAAACCTCAACATATTATTAATGCTCATA
Organism: Tachysurus fulvidraco; assembly: GCF_022655615.1. NCBI lineage: Eukaryota > Metazoa > Chordata > Actinopteri > Siluriformes > Bagridae > Tachysurus > Tachysurus fulvidraco. The sequence goes on along the minus strand of NC_062519.1, from coordinate 2,161,880 downwards.
TTTCCAAAGCATCAAAGCTCGACAATCCACACAAACCGCAAAAGCACAAACTCCACTAGAACTTGTGTCAGGAGCTCCGCGTAGAGCCGAGCTTTTCCTTTTCAGCACCGCTTCCAGGTTTTATCCTTTTAGAAAGTTCCTGAATATCCAACAATCCATGGATGAGTCCTCAAAAACAAACAAACAAACAAACAAACAAATAAAAACTTCCTGAAAGATCTTCTGGTGTCTCAGTGGGGGAGCCACATCCTTTTTGGGGACCTTTTGTTTGTTTTTTGTAGATTCACTCAAATGGAAATTGGGTGTTATTTTCTATTTATTTATTTATTTATTTATTTATTTATTTATAATCTTAGAGGATGCTAGCTTCTAGATTAAAGGATGTCCTTTCATTTACACAGAAACGAAACATTTCCTGGAAGATCCGTCCTTAATATCAATAGAAACTCAAACAATTTCTCTTCCACACGTTTTCGTTTTCCTTACAGCGTACCGGAATCTTTATTTCTTAATTCTGGGTCTACTGAAATAAATAAATAAATAAATAAAGATGTGAAAGTTAGATATTTCACAGAAATTACCTAGAAATCATTAAGGATTATTTTCTTTCTCCGGAACTTTTCCTTTTCCTTTTCCAAGTCTGAAACCATGATGAATCATTACGTGCTTCAGCGTGGAAATATGAAAACAGACTCAAAACAAAACGCCCTGGTTACACAAACCCTTCAAGTGTAAATGTAAAATCTGCTCGTTTTTATACGTTCTGTATAAACGTTATAACGTTTATGTTCTCGTTACACTCTTAAAGGCTCCAGGAAGAACTAAAAAAACTGGTTTTTGTGGCGATGCCAAAGAAGGAGCACGTATTTCCTCCCACGTAAACGTTCAGTAAACAGCACTTGAATGAACTCTTATGCACTGCAAACCTTTTGTGCCAGGAAAACTTTTTGTTCCCTGGATGTTAAAAAATCTTTATAGACCCACAAACCCTGACAGAGAACCATTTAAGAACCTGTATATTTAAGCGTGTAGAAGAAGAAGAAGAGATTTAACGCACGTCGCTTGTGAGGTTTGTGGTAACAGAAACTTGCTGCACTCCTTCAGTGACTAATGAACACCAGTTTTAAAGGTTTAACTGTTTTAACAGCTGATTGAGTAACGTCTAATTAAGTCTTTTACAATCTGCCGCTTTCCTTTATTCTCCGTCTTGTCTGTTGAACCGGAGTTATGTGGGTTCAATAATACAATGTGCCACACCCTCATGATGAAAGTCAAACAAACAAAAAGTCATTAAAACAACAAAGTCAATAAATGAATGTTAGATCTCATACAGGAGAAGAAAGACTACTGTGTGTGTGTGTGTGTGTGTGTGTGTGTGTGTGTGTGTGTGTGTGTGTGTGAGAGCTGAACAAACATTTTTTCTATCAGAATGAACACTGATGAGTCCTGATACACACTGATACACACAGCACACACTGACACACACACAGGGCTGTCACGCATTAACATGACAGTCATGCATTTGGGTCTTTTGTCACATCCTCCCGCCACACATCGTGTTTGTCACGCAGAAAAACCTTTTGACTGTTTATCATATATATAATATGCCGCAGCACCCAAAACGTATCAGTCCGCACCGCTGTGTCTATGGAACCGGGCAGGAATCACGCGCGTCTCCCCTGGAGTTCTTAGTCGAGCCTGACACTTATCAGCCAATCAAAAAAAGAGGCTACACAACAGCCAATCAGAAAATAGCACTATTGTATCTGGGTAAGATTTAACGCAACAACCAATGAAAAAAAAAAGCAGATCATGGAATTGTTCATCATCATCCTCGTTCCCCCACAGAGAAAACTCCTGGAGCTGTGAGCATCACTTTGAGCACAGAGTAAGTCATGATCTCCTGTTTAATGTTACAACTCATTCACAACTTGTTTAACACAAACAATGACATTGTGACTGCTGTTAGAGACGTTTCCCAGATCATCAGCAGGAGTTTGTCATCAGTGTCTGTAACTTAGCCAACAGTGTTACAGCCTGTTCACTGACAAGACCTGCTCAGGACAAGTAGTCTAGTGCCAGTGGTCCTCAAACTGGGGGCCCTGAGATGGTGCCTGGGGGCCCTGGTTCACTGACAACACCTGCTCAGGACAAGTAGTCTAGGTCAGTGGTTCTCAAACTGGGGGCCCTGAGATGGTGCCAGGGGGCCCCGGCTTTATGACATTTTATAAAATAATGAATTTATCATAAATTAAATCTCAGAAATATAAAGCTACTAACCAGCACTACATTAAATTCAAATATTATGTTTTGGTATGTTTTATGTCATCTATTTATTTATTTATTTATTTATTTATTTATTGGGGGGGGGGTATTTAAAATATGTCACTCTTGCCTGTCTTCAAAACTTGAGAGCCCTGCACACACAGCACTCACTGATACACACAAAGCACACACACAGAACACAGTGACACATACAGCGCACACAAACACACACAGTGACACACAGCACACACTGTGACACACACTGTGACACACACAGCGACACACACAGCGACACACAGCACACTCAGTGACACACACTGACACACACAGCGCACACAGCGACACACACACACACAGATACACACACACACACACACATTGACACACAGCGACACACAGTGACACACACAGCAACACACACAGTGACACACAGCACACTCAGTGATACACACAGTGACACACACACAGCACACACAGCGACACAAGTGACACACAACGCACACAGCGACACACAGCACACTCAGTGACACACACAGTGACACACACAGTGACACACACAGTGACACACAGCACACTCAGTGACACACACAGTGACACACACATTGACACACACATTGACACACAACGACACACAGCACACACAGCGACACACACAGCGACACACACAGTGACACACACACACAGCGACACACACAGTGACACACAGCACACTTAGTGACACATTTAGTGACACACACAGTGACACACACAGCACACATAGCGACACACACAGCACACACAGTGACACATTGATACACACAGTGACACACACATGCACAGCGCACACACAGCACACACTGATACACACGCAGCACACACTGATACACACACAGCCCCACACACACAGCACACACTGATACACACACAGCACACACTGATACACACACAGCACACACTGATACACACACAGCACCACACACACTGATACACACACACACAGCACACACACACAGCACGCACACACACACACACACACACACACACACACACACACACACACACACACACACACACACACACACACACACACTCCTCTGTACAAACCTCCTGAATTCTTTTCATCAGCACACAGAAACATCAGGAGTCTCAAATCTGACACGTCTGTCGTTATGAATCAGTGTTTACCGAGAAACATTAGTCAGCTAAGTAAAGAAACAAATCAGGAAACTTTCCTACCTGCGCTTTGGCAGCAGACGTGATGAGGAACAGGATGAAACTCCGGAGCCAAGGATTCATTTTCGTCCTGTTTTTACGCGACACTAAACTGTCACTTACACCGAGACGTGAACGCGCGCTCACGGCATCACCACCGCCGCCCCCTGCGTGTGAAAGCGCGTTTTCTCTTAAGGTTCTTTTAGACAGAATCAGGAAATCACGTGTGTGGTTACATGACGTGCCTCTGTGCACAGCAGGAAGGGGATTAACTCAACATAAGAGAATAATAAGAGAAAGAATCAAGGCGGCTTAATTTATAACTACTTTATAGCCGCTCGCACAGTAAATGTTAATCACAGCAGTTCGTTATACCCTGTGATGCTTTATTGTGTCTATGGCAACAAACGGTGACGTCTAATGTAAGGAGACGTTTATTTTACCTTTGTGTAAGGAGACGTTTATTTTACCTTTGTGTAAGGAACTTCTGATGTAAGGAGACGTTTATTTTACCTTTGTGTAAGGAGACGTTTATTTTACCTTTGTGTAAGGAACTTCTGATGTAAGGAGACGTTTATTTTACCTTTGTGTAAGGAGACGTTTATTTTACCTTTGTGTAAGGAACTTCTGATGTAAGGAGACGTTTATTTTACCTTTGTGTAAGGAACTTCCAGCATCAGCACTTTATAACAATCAGAGCAGTAACTAATCCATATTCAGGACAGAGGAGTAAAAATTGTTTGACTCCAAAATAAAAAGGTCTGGTGAAGGATCGACATTTAATATCTTGTATGTAAAATGTTAAATGTAACTGTATGGTAATGAATGGTTACAAATTGTTCTTTAGTGGTCCTTTACTTCGAAATTTAATCAAATGCAGATTTGTAAAAGTTTCTGGAATCGTTTCAAAGGTTTCTAGCCTTTCAGGAACCCAGCGTAATGCATATGCATTAATATACAAAGTAGCCCCGCCCCCTGCGCACCTCTTTCGGTTACTTTATTGCTGGTAAGTTAGTCAGCATTTGTCAGACGCAAAAGGACAAGAATCAGACTTTCGATTTGCACCCTAACTAGAACAAACAGCGGAAACGTGAACATAGTCGAGTCTGGTCCGTGTAAATTTGTCGTTAAAACAGTTTACAAAGAATGCAATATGAAATTGTAAACAAACAACATTTTTGTGTTATAATCTTATGTTACAAAATTAAAATCTTTTCAGATATTGAAACAGTGGTCTGTACGGATTTGACACTTTGACTTTATTCATGTGCAAAAGTGAAAAACCCAAAGCAGCAGGATAGCCATTAGAACCATCATGAACATCAGCTCTCCAGCTAGCTAGCCAGCCTTCTCAATAGCCAGCTAGGTCACTACTAGGAAACTAGCTGGCATTAGTGACCGGCCTTGGTGAGCTGTGGGACTGCAGTCTAAATGTGCCGTTGAATATCTCAGTGATTTATTTAACAATAGCTACTAAGCCTCTGAAAAAAATGTTACAATATAAATATACAGGTTCTGCAGCAAGGATTGTCCGAGCACGTCATCGTCCTCTGACATCTTTTATAGTAAACTAAGCTGTTTGTGTGCGTGCACATGTTTATGTTCACATAGCAACATGAGCTGGTGCTTAAGGCTCCCTGAGTCAGATTTCCATACAAAGGTGTGAGGTAAAATGAACAAATGACAGAAACACCATCCTCTGTGTGTGTGTGTGTGTGTCTGTGTGTGTGTGTGTGTTGCCTTGGGAAACCCCTTCACATGGTGAAATTTTGATCTGAAAACTAGAAGACTTTCCAAAATAAACTACGTTTCCCCTTCGTACGCAGATCGACAACAAACGTACATCCACATCTGTAGAGTCTGTAGATGTACAGCGTCATCATTGATGTGGTTAAGTTTCCTCTCAGGAGACGTCTGGTTAACATTTACGGAAGGAGTCTCCAGTGTCAGATTTAAAGTCTTCGGGTCAGAGGACATTTTGTAACATGAACTCGATCCTTGAGTGAACAGATTCTTTAATACCTAAAAAAGGAAGTGGTGACTTATAAAATATGTCATCGTGATACGGCACGTTTTATTCCCCAATCAGTAGATAGTTATAAACGTGCGCTCTCACACACAGACACACACACACACACACACACACAGAGCCTAGAAACGTGAACATACCGAGAATTTAAATGGAATATGAGCTCCGATTGAAATGATAAAGACTTCCTGTTCACTTCTAAAGAAGTGCCCATGTGATAGGATGCTGGTGACTCAGTGATGAAGTTACTGTAAATTCCAAAGCTGCCAGAAAGCTAAAGCAGGTCTCCAGAGCCGTAACTGCTCGGCTGGATGCTAAGCGACATTATAAGATGCTGTGGATAATAAAAACCCTACGGAAATAAACCACTGTAAATCTGAACAGTGTGAAAAGGCAAAAAAAAAAAAAAAAAAAAAAAAAGACAACTGCACAGCAGTAATACAGACGAGCCTCTGTATCTCGGACAATAAACCGAGAGTGAGATGTGCAGCGTTGACATTCAGGTTTTTTTTTTTTTGTTTTTTTACAGCACACTGAGGTATATTTAGCTCAGTGCACGGATGCACCCACACTTCATCAGTAAACCCAGGTCTGTCTGTCCGTCTGTCTGTCTGTCTGTCTCTTTCACCTAAGCACAAAAGTGCCTAATAGCTAAAACGAAATAGAGTGATATTTCTAATAATATCCTGATAACATTCTCTCTCTCTCTCTCTCTCTCTCTCTCTCTCTCTCTCTCTCTCTCTCTCCATATATATATATATATTAAAATTAATATTTACTGTACATCTCATTGCAACTAGGGAGTTTTTTCTTACATCACGGTCTTCACACCGCCTCCCACACTGAGAGAAAAAAAAACCCTTTAAAGTCTCAGTGCTATTCAAACAAACTCAGCCCTGTTCACGGCAAGAGTTTAGTCTCGTTTGTAACAGGACAGGTTTTCTACAAGCCATGGCCCAACAAAGAGACTTGGTGTCTCGTGAGGCCCGTCCTTATATAGATATATATTCCTTCGCTTGAGCCGACGTCGGTGTTCCAGTCCCGGGCGTTTTATTTGCTCGTGGCCGGGACCGGGACGCTCAGCTCCTTGCCCAGCTCTTCCTGCGTAGCCACTCTGATGTCTTCCTCGGAGCTGGA
>NC_062519.1:2132758-2152758 GCF_022655615.1 Tachysurus fulvidraco | reverse complement strand
AGCGGTTTCTCGGGTTGTATAAAGAACTCGCCAGGATGTAATTCTGAAACTCTATTGTTGTGTGCTTTAATGGGAAAGAGAGCACGTGCGTTCTGAGGCGGTGCGGTTTACAGTAACAGGCAGACCCGGGGACATTCCGGGGTGCAGATTTTTTTGGATTATTTCAGGCATAAAAGATGTACAGAAGATCAAAGGCACAGACGACAGAATAAGTGTATTTCAGCTTTGCCTTTTTTTCCTGCATGTGGAGTTCTTTTGCTCGTCAGAAATGTATTTTGCATGCAGGGGTATTTTTGTTGCATAAATAGCAAAAATAAAAGGAGGTTTCTGCTGGTCAGAGTCACACGGGGACTTTAGCAGAAAGTTGTCCTGCAAGACGCAAGTCGGTGGGGGAATGTTCGTGAACTTAATTGCAGAAGTCGGCGTGAGACTTTTTTTTTTTTTAAATCCACAGAGGGGTGCAGCCAGGGCAAACAAGATGCTTAAATAAATCAGAAATGTGTGTGTGTGTGTGTGCAGCAAAAATTCATTCATTCATTCATTCATTTTCTACCGCTTATCCAAACTTCCCGGGTCACGGGGAGCCTGTGCCTCTCAGACCATCTCAGGAGTCATCGGGCATCGAGGCAGGATACACCCTGGACGGAGTGCCAACCCATCACAGGGCACACACACACTCTCATTCACACACACACACACACACACACACACACACACACTACGGACAATTTTCCAGAGATGCCAATCAACCTACCATGCATGTCTTTGGACCGGGGGAGGAAACCGGAGTACCCGGAGGAAACCCCCGAGGCACGGGGAGAACATGCAAACTCCACACACACAAGGCGGAGGTGGGAATCGAACCCCGGCCCTGAAGGTGTGAGGCGAAGGTGCTAACCACTAAGCCACCGTGCCCCCCAATGCAGCAAAAATATTTGATTTAATTTGATTTCTTCTGCGTTTTTTAATAACAGACCTATATACAGTACATTCTTATATAGCAGCTTTCATAGAACATCTCACGATGGTCAGAGGAAACACTGTAGGGTCTCCAAGGCTGAGACCAATCACAGCAGCAGAAACTGAGTCCTCAGTGCTGAAGCTCCAAGAGAAAGTAGAACATCAATTCAATTAAGTTCACCTTCCATTAAATAAGTAATTGTGTGCACATCCCCCCTTCTGGCAGGTGCAGGACAAAAGAAACTGCTAAAGTGAAAAAAAAAAAAAAACTAATGTCCACAACACTGTTTATATTACATTATATTATATTACACCGTATTTATTAATTTATTAAAAAGCAACGTTTCTTCTTTAGGCAAATGGAACACATTTGTTATAAAAGGGATATATAGGCCTTATAATCAACTGACCCACTCTGGGATTTCAGTTAGCTTTATTGGGTCTAAACAAGCCTAATAGCCCACCCCACCCCCACTTTACTCAATTAAGAGCACACTTTCATAGAAAAACACCCAATGGAAGAAACAGCTCATACACACATGCCCAAAACAACATGAAAACACCCCACCCCCCCAAACATATGCACAAAGACCACCGAAAAATAGTCAGCAAACATACAGACAATTTCCCACAAAAAATATATACATACACATATACATACATACATATACACACACATACACACATGTGTGTGTGTGTGTGTATATATATATGTATGTATATTTACATTTACAGCATTTGGCAGATGCCCTTATCCAGAGCGACATACACAAGTGCTTAAATCTCTAACATTGAATACATTAATGCTGGTTCACTAAGTTACATACTTAATGTAATAAAGACGTTACATACTTAAGATACCATGAGTTTAAAACATCTATACTGTATATACACATACCCATACATACACATATACATACATATACACACACATATACGTGTGTGTGTGTGTGTATATATATATATATATATATATATATATATATATATATATATATATATATATATATACACATGTGTGTGTGTATATATGTATATACTGTATATACACATACCCATACATACACATATACATACATATACACACACATATACGTGTGTGTGTATATATGTATATATGTGTGTGTGTGTATATATGTATATACTGTATATACACATACCCATACATATACATATCAAACATACAAGAGTTTGATATAAAGCCATTCTTATAAGGAGTGGGGATATGTGTATATATATATATATATATATATATATGTGTGTGTGTGTGTGTATGGGTATATATATATATATACACACACATGTATATGTGTGTATGTGTGTGTATATGTATGTATGTATATGTGTATGTATGTATTTTCTGTGGGAAATTGTCTGTATGTTTGCTGACTATTTTTCGGTGGTCATTGTGCATATGTTTTGGGGGGGTTCATGTTGTTTTGGGCTTGTGTGAAAGTGTGCTCTTAATTGAGTAAAGTGGGGGTGGGGGTGGGGTAGTGCTATTAGGCTTGTTTAGACCCAATAAAGCTAACTGAAATCCCAGAGTGGTGTCTGTGTGTATAAGGGCCTTTTTACACCTGGTCACTTCATGTGTTGTCTCTGATCCGATATCTATCTGATTTGTTAAAACTGTTCCGTTTACATCAGGCCACATGAACACGTCTCGGCGAATCGGATATCGATCCGATCTTTCTGCTCCCGCCCAAAATGCTAATATATTTTACCTCATTTCCGGGGTAATTGAAATGGAACACGCTTTGGTGTGTGAGGTTGCTAGGGTAAGTGGGTCAGTTGATTGTAAGGCCTATATATCCCTTTTATAACAAATGTGTTTCATTTGCCTGAAGAAGACCCAGTAGGGTCGAAACGTTGCTTTTAAATAAATTAATAAATACGGGAGTTATAAACGGTGTTGCGGACATTAAGTTCACCTTCCCTACTTCCTTCCATTAGATTGTTTCTTCTGACAGTTCATAACCACTAGTGATCCATGTCTGTCTTTAATGAGAATATGTCTGACGTGATGAACATCCCACTCTAGATTTATTGCCCTTCACTGATCTAATCAGCTCCACTCTTCATTTCTCTGAAGTCTTTCCGCTACTGTAGATGTTGGATGGTGTCTGTGTGGATTAGGGCCTTTTTACACCTGGTCACTTCACGTGTGTCGTCTCTGATCCGATAGCTATCTGATTTGTTAAAACTGTTCCATTTACATCAGGTCACATGACCGCGTCTCGGCGAATCTGATATCGATCTGATCTTTCTACTCCCGCCCAAAATGCTAATATATTTTACCCCATTTCTGGGGTAATTGAAATGGAACACACTTTGGTGTGTGCGGTTGCTACAAAAAACAGCGTTTACTGTTTGCTGCATTTTAAGACCCAACGAGACGCCTGGGTGAAAGATCAGAGCAGCGCTGGTGGGAAAACGTGTTTGTTTCTGGCGCGATGGACGACTCGTGAGTCACCTGCGAGTGACGTACTTCCGTTTGGGAGGAGTTTAGCGCTGACTTATCTGGCTCGAACGACCACATTCATTTACACCTGTCCAGTTTCATCTGAAACGCGTCCCAGACCACCTCCTGAAGGGGTTTGTACCATCGGATTTATATCCGTCTACAAAACGTTTCGGAGGGCATTTAGACCTGGTCTTTTTACCGTCGGATAGCTATCTGATCACAGAAGTACAGGTGTAAAAAGCCCCTTAGTGTTCACTCAGCTACAAGAACATCCGTGAGATCAGACTCTGACGTTGGGATGTTGAGGAGACTCCAGTTCCAGTTCGTCTCAGTAGTGTTCAGTGTGGTTGAGTCAGTTTGGGGAAGAACCATATTCGCTGGTCAGCAAGTCATCAGGAGTCCACAGCTGCGGCTCTTCTCAACCGTCGTGTTGTCGCATTGACGACACTAGATGGTGATGATGACCGTGATATGTGTGTGTACACAACGGGAAAAGCTGCATGAAATCTAAAGATTGACGTTCACGTCACGTATCCGATCCAGTCTGTATCTAGGACCACGTTTAAAAGTGGCTCAGGACAAATACACTCAGTTGTGATGAGATCAAAACTCAGGTCTGTGTCATGTGAAGAGAGACAACCAAAAGTGCATCAGGATCAAGCACCACGACACACACAAACACACACAAACACACACACACACACACACACACACACACACACACACACACACACACACACACACACACACACTCAAAAATAAATAAATAAAACAATGCATCTTGTGGAATTCGTTCTACTTGTTTGCAAATTTCTGCGACAAACAACGATGTTTGTCATGAGTGTGTGCAGTGCATTATGGGTACGCACCTGCCCACTCGAGCTTGTTCTTGATGGATCTGGTTTTACACGTAATACACAGATATAGCAGTAGACACAAAGTCACGAGCAACAGAAACATCAAGATCCAAGTGGTCTTCGAAGGGGGCTCCGATGGTGAACCAGGGCCCCCTGTTGGAGAAACAAGAAAACACACTCACTTGTAAAACAACTACTGGAACAGAACGAGCCAGAAAATAGGTGAATAAAATAATATAAATCTTATTGTTACCTCTTTCGGTCGCGGCGATTCCTTCTTTCTTGCCCGAGTGAGCCTTGGTCTCAGAAGATACAGACGTGACTGAATGATTGTCTGATGTTTGGTTGATGTGGGGCTCGTCGGTAGAATACTGGAGCCTTGGAGTTGTGCCGCTCGGTCTGTACGGCTTGTCCAGTGTGTGCTGTGCTTCCATTCTGTACGTCGTCTCCGGACTGTCTGGCTTCTTTTTCGTTCTGATCGGCGTGTCTGTCGTCGGAGTCGAATGTTCTGTCTCATATCCACACACACGGTCCATAGTGTGAGATCCATTTTTGATCAGCGTCATCCCTAAACTCGCACAACTGAGACAGATGTAAACACATAGGCGGTGAGATGTAAGCTAATCATTTACACACACGGTAGGAGTTTGTGCTTTTACAGAGAAAAAGCTATGGTTTCAGCTTAACCCACGTCTTCCACAGAATCGACATCACTGCTGTGTTTTGTTTGCTTTCTTACGTTAGATATTAGCTCGCATACGTCAAGTGTCTGTATCGATGTATTCAGTAATGACTTAATAATGAGTAATGACTCTGACAGAACACAGAGATAAACAGATCCTGTGACCTGAATCCCATTTTGAGGCCAGAAACCATCTCTCTTTGTCCTGATCCTGTTAAATCATCACTGATGTCTATGCTGTGGATCTTTGGTTCTTCTCTGTAGGCCTGAAGGTTCCATTTTTATGTTCTGGGAAACTCAGAATTGACAAGAACCCGTTATCCAACACGCATATTTCTGGTAAAAGGTTGGAGTAATTCAGTAGTGTTTATCTGATACAACATCCTTAAAGCCTATAAGCTCGCAAATCTTTTGTGGTACTGTATGAGTGTCTCCACACGAAGCTAAAGCGAAACCTTTACGATTAGTGATGCGTCATCCGTAAATGAGTCGAATTTATGAGTTGGGCTCCAGGGCTTGTTGAAGGATAAATGAAAACAAATCTATTTAAGGAGGATTAGTTTATTCATGTCGCACTGTTTTTAAAATAAATACAGTTCGAAGTAAACGCTAGTTAAACATTTTCGGTCTTAGGTCACTAACACTCTGGTTTAGACTAACAAAAAGAAATGAGTCAAATTCACTCTTATAGGTGAGTCAAATGATCTGACTCACTGACAAGAACTAAAATTCCCATTACTCTGTACGTAAAATACTGTATGGTTTCCTCCTTCCTGCTCCTGCTGTCGTGGTTGTTTTTTCTAGTTTGTTTGTTTATTTGTTTATTTATTTAGTTCCAAATCCCCCAAAAGACAAACATTGGATATTTATTACAAATCAGATTTATTAGATATTACATCCTATCACTTCGATATAAACATATACATTTACGCTCCCATATTCTTGAACGTGACCTTTCTTCTTCCTGCACGTTTCGAACCTGGCTTTCGTCGGTTCACGATTCGCTCGTTACAGAATCGACTCGGTCTGTATTTTATGAAATGCCGAATTAGTTGTAATGGTGTTGAAATGCCCAGGCAACAAAAAAAATCATTTGTGTGCGGCTTTAAAGTCTGCGTCTCAGCACTGAAACCGAATCTTGGTATGTAAATGCACGAGCGCACGATTCCAGAAGAGAGAGAGAGAGAGAGAGAGAGAGAGAGAGAGAGAGAGAGAGAGAGAGAGAGAGAGGAACGTGAAAATCCACCTGACTCAGTCGTTTCTGTTCAGAATGACACAGCGTGAGGTTGAGATCGGTAAAGCTTTGGGTCTGTCAGGGCTGATGTGCTGAGCAGAGAATCGAGAGTGGAGAAAATAAAAAAAAAATTCTCCTACACTCAGGGCATTTCAGAGAAGTGAAATATCACGAAGGTCCTGGTCACTGATTGGCTGCCGCTGTCTTGCCTTTGAGCGATATACGGTATTTCCGATCTGATGTATGCAGAGACGAACATTTACACGTGGGTTCACGTCGTTATCGAATAGAAAAGATTATTATCTCAGATACGGAGCACTTACTCAGTGTACGGATGGCAGGATCTGTCGAGATTAGACGTGTTGGTGAAGCCGCTGGTGCACAGCTCACAGTCCCTCCTGCACTTTAAGCCCACCCGACTCGGGCAGTAGTACCCAGGCTTGCACTGGCACCTACGGTTAGTCGTCTCCGTGCAGGCGGACACTTCGACCTGGTTTTTCTTCACTGCAAACACACACACACACACACACACACACACACACACACACACACACACACACACACACACGAACGCAGGAAATCCATAAACAAGGCCTTGATTGAGCACACACTCCTAATCTCTTATGAAATGACATTTTCACTATCTTACCAGAGCAAGATTCGGTGCACGTGTCACACATGGCCCGTCCGTTCATCAGAAACCAGAACTGTCCTCTGGGACATTTCACGCATTTACAGTTCTGTAGGATGAAGCCTGAGCGGAAGAAGAACACGATGTAAGGTCTTTTAGGGTTTACTGTCGTATAGTATTATACAGCCTGGGTGAAATCTGGATTCTGACAGAAGAACTGAAGTTTACTGTAAGGAGAGGTTTGTTTATTTAACTTGGATGGAAGGAGTCTCCAGTGTCAGCGCTTTGTAAAGCTTTAACTTTAACTTTAGACATTTCTTTGTGCTTTCACTGTAACGTGTCCAGCCGTGTCTTTTTTTTTTTTTCGTCTCTGAGACAGAAATGATGTGATGCTAGTGAAGGAATGCTGTAGCTAAGTGGTTAACGTGTTGGACTACTGATCTGAAGGTCATGGGTTCGAATCCCAGGTACACTAAGCTGCCATTGATGGGCCCCTGAGCAAGGCCCTTAACCCTCAGTTGTAAGTCACTCTGGATAAGGGAAGAGTGTAAAGGAAGAGTGTTTAAAGCCTGCTATAGTGTGAACCCGACCGGGCATTAACCTGTACTGTGGACGGTCCGCTATAATCGTGTGACTACCAATTGAAAAAGGTACAGTACGAGGTGTGTTTTATTAAAATAGATAAAACAGTTGGTGTGGTACGTTTCAGTATCAGTTAACACACCGGTCTCTGATTGCTTACTCAACTCAGTTGTCATAACACAACTAGCCATGAAGCCACCACCTGCACTGCACAATGACTGTGCTCCTAAGTCTAGAAATGACTAGCAAAACTTTTCTTTTTCATGAAACACAAACCGGCCAGCTCAGAAAACCAACACTGACAGTAAAACAAGTATGAAATGGAAGTTCACTGCAAAACAAGATGAGTATTGACAGATAAACAAGTCGTGCCTTGGGAGCGCAGAAGAGCGGTTCCTGACTCAGAATGGGTGTGATGTAGATGTAGATGTAGATGGTGTAATGCGTGTAGATTTAACACGTGGGCCAGTAAAAATAGATCAGGCCCACATTTGTATTCTGAACTGAAGGGTGGGTCACTGAGTAAACATCTTGTTCCCTTTCACACTACACTCAGATGGTGTAAACAGATACAGGTCCTGTGTGCGGATGTGTTTGTACGAGACGCTACAATTACTTGTGTGAAAAGAGAAGCCTGTTCCATCAGGGTCGTATTCCGTGCGAAGCTTGTACGGTACGCGCACGTCGATGCCGATGATATTTCCTTTTTATTTACGCTCTAATTAAGGGGAAGTGAGCGGATCTGTACACAACGACATTCCATTCATGAGCACACGCACCATAGTGGGAAACTGATGAAGAAATTTGCATATAAACACAGATTTGAACTTCAAAAACATGAGCTCATCTTGGAGCTTGAGGTCATCCGTGAGGTCCATTATTTGTTTATGAGATCACTTTCATGACCTGTTGGCTGACACGATAGTTGCTCATGACAACCACTCAAAATAAATAAAACTTACCAGGCTTACATAGCGCACAGGGCCGTGAATCTGCTGGAGGCATCTGAAGAGAAACAGAAGGTCGGTTAGATCACTTGTTAATCTGCTTTGAGTCAATTCTGTCCCAATGAGCACTGACTATGTGCTAAAGGAATTGTCTAAATCATCTTGGGGAATTTGTACAGTACATAACGATTTAAGTCATGCTGAAACAAAGTGTTAAACATAACCGCTGAGACAAAACCATATGACAAAGCCGTACAGTTCTACAGTTCTACAACCGACATCATGGCAGGACCTCTTGGCAGGAACTTTTTTTTTTTACACTAAACCACATTCATTTATGAATTAGGGGGTGTGGGGTGTGGGGTGTGTGACTCGGATGCACAAAACTTTAAAGTTAAAAATGTGGCCTGTACATGTCTGGGAAACCTAAATATCTTTTCATAGCTTATCTGATAACCGCAAAAAAAAAAAAAAAAAAAAAAAAAAAAATAAAAAAAAAATGACAGTCTTGTCTGTCACAAAGATTGGGTAGTATTCAGTGAAGTGTCTGGTGCACTATGAGCACACACACACACACACACACACACACACACACACACACACCCTAAATGAACCCAAACCAAAAAAAAAGTCAACCGCACATATTAGTGATCTGTTTTAAAATATCAGGCAGCAGATCAGACAAGTAAGCAATGTGGTGAGATGATGGAGCTGAAGGTTTGAGATGAGTGTGAATCCTACCAGTAAGTGTCTATTACACCGTCTCATACTGAAGAATCATCTCTGAAATGCCTGGAAATTCTTTGATGCTTTAGTGTAACCTACATACAGTAGTGTTAGAAATGGCTCAGCATGAAATAGATTAGATGATAAAATGATAGGATTGGCCAAGAAAGTTGGATCAAATCACAAGAATTATTTATTCTAGGTTCAATCATTCATCTGAAAAAAAAAAAAAAAGATGCTCTACATCCTTCATTTCATCACAGGAACATGATTAAAATGCATGCGACAAAAGGCAAGCACACAAATGCCCCAGTCTTACATTAAACACACAAATGCCCCACAGTCTTACATTAAACACACAAATGCCCCACAGTCTTACATTAAACACACAAATGCCCCACAGTCTTACATTAAACACACAAATGCCCCAGTCTTACATTAAATACACAAATGCCCCACAGTCTTACATTAAACACACAAATGCCCCACAGTCTTACATTAAACACACAAATGCCCCAGTCTTACATTAAACACACAAAAGCCCCAGTCTTACATTAAACACACAAATGCCCCAGTCTTACATTAAACACACAAATGCCCCAGTCTTACATTAAACACACAAATGCCCCACAGTCTTACATTAAACACAAAAATGCCCCACAGTCTTACATTAAACACACAAATGCCCCAGTCTTACATTAAACACACAAATGCCCCAGTCTTACATTAAACACCCAAATGCCCCACAGTCTTACATTAAACATACAAATGCCCCAGTCTTACATTAAACACACAAATTCCCCACAGTCTTACATTAAACACACAAATGCCCCAGTCTTACACTAAACACCCAAATGCCCCAGTCTTACATTAAACACACAAATGCCCCAGTCTTACATTAAACACCCAAATGCCCCACAGTCTTACATTAAACACACAAATGCCCCAGTCTTACATTAAACACCCAAATGCCCCAGTCTTACATTAAACACCCAAGTGCCCCACAGTCTTACATTAAACACACAAATGCCCCAGTCTTACATTAAACACACAAATGCCCCAGTCTTACATTAAACACACAAATGCCCCAGTCTTACATTAAACACCCAAATGCCCCACAGTCTTACATTAAACACCCAAATGCCAAAGTCTTACATTAAACACACAAATGCCCCACAGTTTTACATTAAACACACAAATGCCCCACAGTCTTACATTAAACACACAAATGCCCCACAGTCTTACATTAAACACACAAATGCCCCACAGTCTTACATTAAACACACAAATGCCCCACAGTCTTACATTAAACACACAATGAACCGGTAATACAGTATTAAAGTCTCTCTCGAGTCATTTAAAGGAACCGAGCAGTTTGAGCATCACTCAATTCCTTTTGAGCAAAAAGCAGCAGAAATCAGAGCTTACCGCAGTGAACAGGAGAGAAAGCACAAGCCACGGTAAAGGCGACCGATCCTTCATGATGAACAAGGTTTTTTACAGATCGGTTGATGTCGCTGCTTCATAAACCCAAATATCCGCTCGAGTCAAATGAATCGTTTCGAAGTTTGCCGCCTATAAACTGGTCCCAGACGTGACGTGTACAAACACACACACACACACACACACACACGCGCGCGCGCGAGCAACAGGTTCATATACTATAGATGGACGTTGTATATCTTGGGTATTGCTCTTATATTCACACACACACCCACACACAAGCAACAGGTTCATATGGACGTTGTATATCTTGGGTATTGCACTTACCATATTCACACACACATGTCTCAGAGATCTCAGAAATGCTCACTCACTAAAGGAAAGGTAGTAAAATGATGAGTGTTAACGTTTAACCACGTCAAGCTCTTTTTTTTAAATATATATCCCAGCCTCTTATGGTTAGACTTTACAGCACTGAAGTAAAAGAACATTTGCTATAAATCCACACTTAAGCATTTCATGTCCCTTACTGTTCCTTAATCTGTCTCTGTCCCCGGTCACTTACACATTCTCATCCTCTCTAATACACTAAAACTCTCCCATTAACTCACATACACTCTAATATTGTCTCATGTCTGTTATCTCAGCACTTCTGTATAAACACTGAGCTAAACCTACATGCCATACAACACAAGTCTACATTAAACATTCATAATACGTTAAATATTTATTCCTGTTGAGATGCCAAGACCCATTTCGAGAGAGAGAGGGTCTCAGAAAACAAGGGATATACTTTACCTCCACATCCTCATTACCCTCAGCATCACAAGTCAGTTCAAACCTTCAATATCCTATTTGACAAGCTGCCAGGAGGACCTTATTAATCACTGCTGTGTTACCCTCTAGCGAACACTTACTGCACCTTCAGTAAGTCTACTTTACCTGGACGTATTTTAGTGCAGGTAGTCTACCTTTTGTTCAGACGATCTCATTATTCCAGTGTGTACAGTAATATACTGAACATTCTACCGACACACACAAAAAAAAAAGTCAGGATCAAGAGGACATTATTTATAACCCAAAGTGTTTTATGGGTGTTAAGCTGTGGATTAAACCTGAATTCATTTGCCCTGTCAAAGAGGTTAATATTTCTGAAACTCGGTAACAAATAACGGCTTTTGATTTTAACGAATAAAATATCAAAAACCCTTTATTTTTATGATGGTACACTGAAGTGCAGCAAAAAAAAAACACCAAACAAACAAAAAACAAACAAACAAACAAAAAAAACCTACCTTGTGCTTACAGCAGAATGCAAACATTTTTACAATAAATTTGACATTTTGCAAAAAAAAAAAAAATACAAACAAAACAACATCCCAAATGAACATTAATACAATCCGATGATCCCAAACCAAAAGACAAATTGTTCTAACCCACAAGACAGAAATATTCCTATAATATACTTCTAGCGATCTCTCTGAGGTACGACAGAAGAGAAACTTTTAATTTATGCGATATCATTCGGGCTAATCTTCACACCATTTCTACTTTTTTCTGTCATATGCGTGAGGCACAGCAAAGTTCCCAGTTTCTATAGAGCAAAATTAACACAGCTGACATAAGTGTTGCTGTCAGAAACTGGCTCTGAGAGAGAATGACTGTACTGAACTACAAGCTGACCATCAAAAAAAAATTACCTCTGATTGTGTTTAAAATCCCCAACGCTGCTGGATCCTGTCCAGTCATACCAGAAACCTGCCGTACAACAGCGTTTATTATTAAAACCCATAACGTTTGACGGGATCCTCCCTTCTCATGAACCCAGAGCAAGAGGCTTTTATTATTTTCTCATACATACATCTGCTCTGCCTTAATCATCGGCTAGCTTTGTTCAAACCGCAGCAGAAACACGCAAACGTGTTACATCACTTTTATACCAAAGATAAAACACTTGATTACTTTTTCATAAGAAAAGCCAAGAGCATCAGTTGATGTTAGAGAATAAGAAGATAATTTTTATTAATAGTAAGTAAGAATAATAACTACTAGAATGAGGCGATGAGGTTAAAAAACGTGTGGGCGATGTGGTTTAACAAAAAAACCCTGATACTGTGACACTGCTGAATTCTGGACTAATTCCTTATACAGTAACAGCAGCCATGACAGTATTCATTTAATCATTATTGCACGCTTTCTAATATCTTAGAATTTCCACAGTAATAACTCACAGCACAGGGACATGTGTGGTGCAATAACGTCATGATCAGGGAGTAATAATAAAAGATCCATGTCATGGTCTCCAGGGTCCAGTGCCTTCTGACAGTCGGGAACAAATATTTCTGAATTTTTGACACTGTGTGTGTGAGAGAGGGGGGGAAGGGAGAGAGGGAAAGGGAGGGGAGAGGGAGAGAGAGCGAGGGATAGAAAAAGAGACAGAGATAGAGACAGAGAGAGAGAGATAGAAAAAGAGACAGAGAGAGAGAGAGAAAGAGAGAGAGACAGAGATGGACCGAGAGTGAGAAAAAGATAGAAAAAGAGACAGAGAGACAAAGATAGAGAGAGAAAGATAGAAAGAGAGACAGACAGATTGAGAGTGAGGGAGAAAGATAGAAAAAGAGACAGAGGGAGAGAGGGAGTGAGTAAGAGGGAGAGAGAAGGATAGAAAATGAGACTGAAAGAGAGAGAGAGAGAGAGAGAGAGGGAGGGAGAGAGTAAGAGGGAGAGAGGATAGAAAATGAGACAGAGAGAGCGCTTAGTGAGAGAACGACTGTTTATAGCTGCTAACCAACGTGCTACCAAAACGTTAAAAGTAACTACAATCAGCTAAAGTTAGTTTTCTGTATTGAAATAAACAAAAGGAATTGGTGTAAGTGTAAATTTTTGCATATTTCTTTACAGCTTAAAGATGATTTTGTGCAGTAAGACAGTCTGAATCCTAAAACCAGAGAAAAGGGTGTTTAAGATGTAGATGTAGTTTATGGTAATAACGTGTTCTGTACGCAACGCAGGCCGTATGACGTTAATATGATCAGAATTCCTCCACGCGACGGCCCGCGAGATTACGAAGACAAACCGAAGTGACGTCCATCATACGTTATTCCGAGGGAGAGCGTGTACAGAAAGTAGCATTCGTTTACAGAATCAGTGAAGAGGTTTAGTCCTCGTCACCGTGCTGTGCTGGAACTGATACCGCGCCAGGCGAGAAACGTCCAGAAGCTGATCCGCGCGCTGGCAGCCTGACGCTCCGGACCCGGACAGATCCTAAAAACCACGGTGTAACACGGATAACAAAAATAAAACACAGCACCCGTCTCCAAAACAGAAGAAAGATAACAATCCAAAGAGCACTTAAAAAAAAAGGTCAAAGACAAACATTTGCAAACATGATAAAAAAAAAAAAGCTCAAAGTCTACCATGTGACACTTCAGGAAATCTCAGCGTTTAAATGTCATGCTGTTGCAGTGACAAAACAGCGACACAGCCTACAGCTATACACATACAGAAGAGCAGAGAAGGAAAAACTGAGTTAATACTTGGCATTTTCTCAGACAAGCTAAAACGGGTTCGTATCGACACGCTCGTTCTAATATGTTATCGTTTCTATGGTAACAGCTCAATCACAGGGACTCGTCTGATTCGTCTGAGTCCACTCAGAACGGAAACTGTTGACTGTGGTAAGGTTTACGGTAAAGACGTGTTTAGGAGTATTCGCGGACGTTTCACGACGTGTAGCTATAAACGGATTAAAAAGTTCTCTAATAAATAAATAGAAATTATAATAGTTTGGAAATTGCTGTAATAAAAGAGAAGTAAGGAGACATGCAGTTTGTTACAGGAACATAATCTATCACTTAGGGGAACAGTGATTCTTCATAACTTTACTATAATAAACGTAATTCCGAGTTATTTATTCCTTAATTCGATTCGTCATGTTCTTCCAGCGATGTGGTATGATCATCTTATGCCCTATAATTATAGGCTGATGGTTATTAACCCATTATGACAGGATCCAACACGAGTTCAGTGGAAACGGTACAGGGCAATTCCATGCAAATGTCAACTTACCATGGAAAGAGTTTCAGACAAATGTCAAAGCACAGACAAGAAGTATTTTACCTTTTGCTTCAATATACAGTATATTCCATATTAGGCACCTGTCTGACCTTTAAAAGTAAAATACACACACACACACACACACACACACACACACACACACCCAACCACCCCGTATCTCACAATCTCACAGAAGAGGAAATATTGACACTTTAGGCCCAATTTGGATGTTTTCACTTAGGGGTGTACTTATTTTTTTTTTTGGCCAGAGGTTTAGACATTAATGGCTGTGTGTGGAGTTATTCTGTAGGGACACGTTTGTGTTGTCACATGAAAAGATATAATAAAATATTTACAAACATGAGAGGGGTGCCATCACTTCTGTGAGATATTGTGTGTGTATATATATTATATATGTGTATACACACACACACACGCACATATACAGTGTCGCTTGAGATGAACCCTTTAGAAATTCCTATACTTTTGCATAAATCTGATCCGAAACATCGTCGGATTTTCCAAACGTGAACAAAGTGAACGGAATCAAACATTCGTTCATTCATCTTCTACCGCTTATCCGAACTCATCGGGTCACGGGGAGCCTGTGTCTATCTCAGGCGTCATCGGGCATCGAGGCAGGATACACCCTGGACGGAGTGCCAACCCATCACAGGGCACACACACACTCTCATTCACTCACACACTACGGACAATTTTCC
Source organism: Tachysurus fulvidraco (assembly GCF_022655615.1). Lineage (NCBI taxonomy): Eukaryota > Metazoa > Chordata > Actinopteri > Siluriformes > Bagridae > Tachysurus > Tachysurus fulvidraco. The sequence goes on along the minus strand of NC_062519.1, from coordinate 2,137,454 downwards.
AGAGATGCCAATCAACCTACCATGCATGTCTTTGGACCGGGGGAGGAAACCGGAGTACCCGGAGGAAACCCCCGAGGCACGGGGAGAACATGCAAACTCCACACACACACAAGGCGGAGGTGGGAATCGAACCCCCAACCCTGGAGGTGTGATGCGAATGTGCTAACCACTAAGCCACCGTGCCCCCTGGGATCAAATGAATGAGCCAAAAATATTATACGTCCACATTTAAATTATTGCAAAAAAAAAGGGATCCAGCATTACAGATCTGTGACTGGATAAAAGTATGTGAACCTTTGATTTCAGTATCTATTGTGGTCTCTTGTGAACCAATAACAGCAAGGAAAGTTTCTGGTAACGTTTGATAAAGTCCTTCACAACAGCGTAGAAGACTTTTACTCAAGTCAAGTCAAGAAGCTTGTATTGTCATTTTAACTATATATAGCTGTTGCAGTACACAGTGAAATGAGACACCGTTTCTCCAGGACCATGGTGCTACATAAAACAAAGACAGCGATAAGGACTTAGTAAGTAGTCATAGTCACAAAAAGTGCAACTGGGCAACCAGTGCAGGACAAGACAAACAAGACAGTGCAGGACACAAGAGTGTAGACAAAACGTTACAAAAAATACAATACACAAAGGACAATAAACAGAAACGGAGTGACTGACTCCTTTCCTCAGTACAGAAGAGCTTCAACTCTCAGAGTTTATTATGTGTCCTCACCATATCAGACTAATTACATGCTGTTTTTGCACAGTGGTTTTGCTCTTTGCACATGCAGCCTTACACCTTCAGTCAACTCATTACAAAACTCCTGCTCTTATATTAAGTGTTCCTTCCAGTATTTCTGCACATACACTGTAGATTACACAGCATGTTCTCCAGTCTTGTACTGTTTTGTGTTGTTTGTTTGCAGTCTTTTGACTTGCACCGTTTGCACTCGGTTGCACAGAGAGGTTAGGACTACTTATCTTTCAGTCCTCAGCTCTGTGTCGTGTTCTGTAGCAGGGTCTGGGAAAAACGTCGTCTCATTTCACCACGTACTGTGTCGGCTATGACGATAACGTTGACTTATGAGTCTTGCCTTGTGTACTGTAATGTATTTCCGTTTTTTTTTTTTTTTAGTAAATGTATCCACCATGATCGTGTTCTTCGGGCTTCCCGATTAGTCACGTGACCAGCTTTGCTAGCTTTGTCTCGCTGATAACACTGGAATTACCCTTCAATATGCAGATGAGCAAGCGAACAACACCTAACTGATTGTTTATGTGTATAGGAGGAAGAGGACAGCAGAGTGAACCGGAACAGAAATTCCACAATCTGCCGTGATCTCGAATCGGGAATTACGTGCCTACTGTACGTGATGGAGAGACGGCATCCGGTTGAATGTATTCTTGTGTTTAATTACACGTTAAAAACTCAAAACAAAAAGAGGAGTCTAAAAAGAACGGACGTGTGAACATCTACTCTGTACTAATGTCACGTAATATGTGGGGATTTTTTTTTCTCGTCAGATTCCTGGTTTCAAACTTGCACAAACAGTTTCATGCTGATTTTATAGACAGATTAATCTACATTTGTAATTCATTTGTTTTTAGTTAAAGGTTCCACCGGTTTGTGTGTTATTATGACACGTCAATGCAGACATGGACATGATGGGTCGATACAGACATGGACGTGAAGAATGTGTAGTAAAGCTGCACATGTGTATAGATGAGCGTATGCAGGACAGATGGATGCATGGCTGAGTGGATAGTGGTCAGATAGATGGATAAGTGGATGCTGGAAAGATAAACAGATGCATGTATGAATGGTGGAGAAAAGTGTGGATCTGTAGTGCGGTCCTCACCAGCTGGTTCTCATCCTGGACTGAAGGCTTTGTGACTGGATGTGGCCTGATCTTCATAGAGCTCCTTAGATCTAGGCTGCTCATCTTGGAGCCTGCTCCCATTGAGATGTTGGTCCATCCGGACAGACAATGCTGCATGAGGAACCGGATGGATGCTCAGAAAACAAGTACGCTGCTCAACATAAAACATTTACCCACACTTTCCCACTACCTACAGCTTTATCACCTACAGCTTGATCACGGATTAAAACGTAGCTTACTTTTATGTCGGTATAAAAAAAAGCCAAACACCAGGTGAGATCTTACAGAGGGCAAACCAAGGCTGTCTGATGGATCGAAGCTGCAGCGGCGGTGAGCTTTGTATCGATACGCTGGCAGAAGTGTCGAGCGGGGAATGCTGACCCTGTCACATACACAAGGTTAAAGGTTAACCGTGTTTCGTTTCCATGAAAGAAACACAACATCTCTCTGATCACTGTGGCACCTAATAAACGCAGGCTCGCGCTCCGTGTGTGGATGTTTCTCTTTGGGAGTCTTGCAGACGGGACACGCGGCCTGAGGGTCCAGAGGAGTCGCAAAAAGCCGGCTGTTGATTCGGTAGCAGAATGTACCTGGAGAGTACAAACACCGGGTCATTACCCAGGTTTAAGAGAATGACGTCTGTACACAAGACTGTTTCAACCCACATTGGTGAGCGTCTGAGGCACACTCATGCTTAGTCACTCCGTCTTCTGCAGAAGGTGACCCGAGGTTGGCAGCAACAGGAAACCTGTCGAAGTCAAACAGAAAACAAGATTCAAATGACTATGGGAATTCTCCCAGTGGACTTTTCCCTGCTACGGTCTCGAAAATAGATTAAATCAATTTAGGTGTCTTACGTCTAGAGAAATTGGACTAATTAGCAAGCAAATTAGCGACACAAAAATCTCAGAGGGAAGGAAAAAAAAAACCCGCTGAATTTCACAATAAATATTCACAGCTATGTTGATAGAAAAAAAAAAATAATAAAAAAAAAAGTGTGATTGGGACAGATTTTTTTTTACTGATCTCTTTTGTAACAGAGAGTTTTGCAAGAGAGTCTCCTGCTGGAAATGTAGAATAAAACCATTTCTAGCCAGGTGTACACATAACGCATCCCATAACCTTGTGCTCCAGTAGATCTGAACTGCGCATCGTTTGGGTGACACTGGGTTGGGTATCTCTGGATGCCTCAAGGTGGGTAGAAAGAGGCCGACCGTGTGAGGATCCATGGGCATCTAGAGACGAACCGGCCCAAGTTAGTTTCCACTTCTTGAAGATTTTGGACAGTCTAAGAAGAGACGCCAACTACATGTGGTCTGTGAGGTCAACGACCTCCAAATCGATGCACAATTGTTGGACTGTGTATTTATAACCGCACCCTCCAGTGTCACCCAAATGAGGATGAGGTTTCTCACAAGGCTTCTTCCTCTTTCTTCTGTGGCAACAGTTTGGGAAAGAACAGCATACAAGTGTGATTGTCAGGTGTCCAGTAACCCTTGGCTGTATATTGTGTGGAAAAAAAATATATATATAAAATCAATCACAAGCTCTAGTTCCCCGTATGACACGAAGGTTGATGAAGCTAATTTCGAGTAAACTGAAACTGAATTAGAACTTAAAATTATCCAGCACACGCGCCAACACATGCCTCGGACAAGTCATACAGCCGTCATGCATTTAAGACTTAAAATAGCAAATGAAAACCACAAAAAGTCGTTGACCATGGTTTCACTTTTGACCATGATGAAGTGTCACGGAAACATTCTTACTTATTGACTTGGCGGAAGGCGCGCAGCTCGCTGAAGAAGTGCTCGGAGCGCTCGGTCAGGGAGCTCTCTGCATCCAACAGGCCTGTACACAAACACACAAAGATCAGGGTTGTGTTAATGAACTCCGCCCACATTGTCTGAATCATCATGCGCATAGGTTCACAAACTTTCCGCAGTAAACTTTACTGCAAAATCTTCTAAATAAACCTTTGTGGTTTCTTAGCATGAGGTTTTTTTTGTCATAAACTTCCAGAGAGAGAATGATGGATGATTGTTTTATTTTTCTTCTTAATATTATTGCAACAGAAATAATGATCACAAGTGAGACAACAGTAAATCCCATCTGATGATGTGCGGACACCACAGTACCAGGAAATCACCACCAGCACATGTCCCCATTCTGTCGCACACTCGCACACACACACGCACACACACTCTCTCACATTTGGCAATGTTACCCTATGAGACATCATTCATCTGGTTTAATTCGGATGGGAAATAAACCGTAAGATTTTCCCTCCATATTACCAGCTATCCAGTCATATCCCAGTAAAGGCTGCACACGTCGTCTCTCTGACTCGGACACCGTCTCCAGCTCTTCGTCTGAAGAAGGAAACCTGTCCCGTCCCACGACTCTCTGCAACACCACACAGGAGATTCAGTTAAACCTGCTGTTTAGGCGACACTTGTTTTGTTAACGGAAGCACTAATTGATATCAACATAGAAAAAAAAACAATGTTTATTATCATTAATGAAGTATTTGTTGTCATTATTTAGTCTTGTGTGTTATGAGTAATAACAACTAACCCCAATTATGAGGGACCTCACGGCACTGACAGGTCAGGGGTCTAAACTATACACCGTGCAGAGTGTACGGAGTGTTTAAACGGTCATGACGAGTGTTCCTGCATCATAACATGTAAACTCCAATCAGGGTTGTTATTTGGACGAGGTGGTGGGATGTGTAGGGTTCGTTTTTATATCCGCTTAATGTGCATTTTGTAATGAGGATAAAACAAGAAATAGTAGTTGCTAGATTATAGTTACATTTA
>NC_062519.1:2097758-2127758 GCF_022655615.1 Tachysurus fulvidraco | reverse complement strand
TTACACAGACTGATGATCTATCTATCTATCTATCTATCTATCTATCTATCTATCTATCTATCTATCTATCTATCTATCTATCTATCAATCAAATTAAACAAAAATCTATGTCCAAAAGCAGAAAAAAGGAAGTAAGATGTCATGAATTTCATCCAGTAATACATTCAAAGATTCATTATTAAATAATCATATAAAATAAAATAAAACAATTATGTGACATTGATGTTAACAGAAAAGTGAAAATTTTCTTGTCTTTTTTGTGTTATTTACTAATAAAGTCTTTATGTGTTAACCAGTGAAGTGATTAAGAAAAGATGATGATGTCCTCCATCTGGATAAAAGCCCCAGTTCTGGATGAAGAAAAGCAGCGTTAAGGCCTGATGCTGCCACCACCATGCTGACACTGGGGTTTTAGTCTAGTTATTTTACCCCCATCATCCAGACATGTGAGGAATATTAGAGATTGTCATCACATGCAGAGACCAATGGACACTTTGTCAGGTCTTCCCTCAGCTATGTTAATGTTGCTGTAGGTCTCATGGCTAAGTTTTTTTGTCCTGTACTGGAATACGTGTTGAAGGGACGCCCGGTTCTTGGTGTTGTTTCTGTTCTGCTCCATTTTTTTTCTGTTTGTTGATGATGATGATGATGATGATGTCTCTCCTTATTAAAACCTTTTAACTAGTCTGACTAGTCTGAAACCACATCCTCAATTATTAAGAGTGAATATTATGATTATAATATTATTTATTTATTTATTTATATATTTTTTTCGTGTCCCTAAAATGTTTCCTGGACGTAGAGACGGATCAGTTGCTCATCTTATGGCTCATCTTATGTAATAGAAATATAGAAATGTATACATATAAAAATGTTTAGAGAAAATCCAGTATAAAAATAACAGGAGATTAGAATATTACTTTATGTTGTCTGACTCATGGATTTGATGTTTAGGATTACCTTAAAAAAAAAAAAGACCTTGTCTATGTTGAGGCAACAGATGGCGATATTTGGCAGCTTGAGACTCTGCAGGGTTGCCAAATCTCTCAAAAGATAAACAGTCAGACTGGAATAAAGCTGTACATAAGACACTACTACATCTATACAGGACAACAGCTTCAGTCTTCCAGTGATAACAACAAGCCTGTGTGAGGATTTACTACCGATCTGGCAACAAGTGAACCAACTGATTGAGTCTCCAATAGTTTTAACTGGTTAATCTGGTCAATTTATTGGTGCGATGAATCAGGATTGTGAGAAGGAAGAACATGTTTATACAGTAATCGTAAAATTATACTACAAGGCTGTAGATTCCTGGATTCTGATTGGTCAGAAGGTGTTGATTGATTTTCTATAACAGAAGCTCTGACAGTGGAGCAGGTTTATAAAACAGTATGGTTTCTATAGCAACAGCTCGATGAGAGGGACACGTTCAGCAAAGGCATCACGTGAACAGATTAAATGACGTGTGTAATTGTTGACATGGTGACGTGGTTTTTTTGTAACACTTATGGAAGGAGTTTCCAGTGTCAGAGCTTTGGTGAAGCTTTGGTAAAAACCTGTGGTTGCTCTGTAGCACGAGAAAAAAACACTGTTTATAATTATAGCTGCTATAATGTAATTGAGAACAGGAACTATAAAGGGGAGGGGGAAAAGCAGTGGCGGTTAGGAATTTTCTGTAACAGGGGCCATTAAGGGGCCACATGTTACATTCAGGGGCCAAGTACAGGGGACATTCAAGCACACAAAATAATTTATACAGTATGGTGCAAATACATTTCGGCAGTCATTGCTTTTTCAAACATTCGAGTGCCGCCAATTGTTTGGGGGTGGAATTGCATCTGCTCTTCTCGTCGACGATTGAACGTGGGCCAATCAGGGGCCAATCAGATTTCAGCAGGGGCCAGGGCCCCTTCCTCTGGAACTGCCCCTGGGGAAAGTATGATGTGTCTGTGGAGACGTGTATGTCGGCTGTACGTCACCGTAGACTTTACTGTAGGATGATGAGAGAAAAGAGTGAGCTTTTTGATGAGTGACTTTATACCGAAGATATAAGCTATCATATAAATGCATCTTTAAAGCATGTTGACTCAGACTCCGGATATTTCTATTAGTCATTTCACAGAAGCTTAAACATCAGACACTTACACACACAAGGCCATGAAAAAATGACTGACGTGATGAATTCGAACAAGCCTAAAATCCATGAAATACTCCGTTACCTTCATTACCATTTCATATGAAACTAATCCGATCCAAATAGGGCTTAGGGTTCGTAGTCCTGGCTAAGGGGTGTGACAATAAAAAAACAAAAACAAACAAACATTCATTCATTCATTTTCTACCTCTTATCCGAACTTCTCGAATATCTCAGGCATCATCGGGCATCGAGGCAGGATACACCCTGGACGGAGTGCCAACCCATCACAGGGCACACACACACTCTCATTCACTCACACATTCACACACTATGGGCAATTTTCCAAAGACACCAATCAACCTACCATGCATGTCTTTGGACCGGGGGAGGAAACCGGAGTACCCGGAGGAAACCCCCGAGGCACAGGGAGAACATGCAAACTCCACACACACAAGGCGGAGGCGGGAATCGAACCCCCAACCCTGGAGGTGTGAGGCGAACGTGCTAACCACTAAGCCACCGTGCCTACCCCTAACAAACAAAAAAACAAACAAACAAAATACATACAAAATGACAATAAACAAAGAGGGTTAAAGAGGGTTAACCCTAACCCCTAACCCTAACCCCTAACCCCTAACCCTAACCCTAAAGAGTCCTTATAGTAGCTAAATCCAGCATGTGAACTATTTTAAGATCAAGGCATGTTCTGTGAGTCACACAGCAGTGCCAGAGCTCATGTGAAGCCTGAAATCCTAAAAAAGAAGTTCACCATGACACCCACAAGAAGAGATATCGACGTACAGGTGGTTTCGAGCGATTTGAGGAAAGGGGCCGGTCACCGGAGGAAGACTGCTATCGAGCCGCCTGACAAAGAGACCCTTAGGGTCGATTGCTCCCTGCTTGGTAGCTGATAGTGTTGAGAAGCTATTAAGATAAGGAAGATTATCCAGACACGCAGAAATGGGGACGCACAGCGGATGAGCAGGCCTACAGAGTCGAGAGATCTTCGCATATACCTCACTGCTGATTGTTCCGATCCTTTCACACGCATTTCACACCTGCTTTTTATGTGAAAGCTTCGACATTAAAATCATCTGTTTGTGCGGAAAATCGGTGACTTGGACACGACAAAGGAAAAAAAGTCACAAGTAAATAAATGTGTACAAAGTCACAGACATAAATAATATGAATCATTGGGGAAACTGCGTACTAAACCACGCACGTGTTGAGTGTTTACTAAGCTGATGTGATTATTCCCCTGTGTCTTGGTTCTGTAAAGCTGATCACCTCCCTCTGAACCGGGGCTGAGGAAAAGCTCTTCTGTCTTATCAGTAGCTGTAGTGTTTAGTGAAAAGAGGTCAAACTCCCGGTCCAGAGAACTTACAGCCGAGACTTCGTATCGCCTTGGTAACAAAAACATTAATAGTTTAGGGTTAGGGTTAGTTTTTGTGTATTACAACTCCAGCATTAGCTGGAAGCACAATACAGTAGGGGCACGTCTCTCCGGGACAATAACACATGAGAGATACGGAAAAACATCTTCTCTATTTAAACGCTGACCTTTCTGAGGTTTTTTTTCTGACTTGTGATTACATAAGAGTATCTGCCTGAGCGGGGTACCGTACAGTAGCACCTTTTTTGGACCTAACGATTCTGTCGTGGGCTCACGAGGTGTTTCGTGTGGACTGAAAGAACCAACGGCAAGAGCAATTTCGTTTGTAGTTTTTAACACGTTATCGTCTCCATAGTGATGGCTCTTTCACGGGGAGTCGTACACGGAAGCTCCACGTCAGCAGGATAAAAGCGTGCGTAACATGGGAAGTTTTCTGTGAGGAGACGTTTACTTAACATTTGTGAAATGAGTCTCCGGTTTTAGAGGGAAAAGCTGTAAATTTTCATTGTTTGCTTTTTTGTTCTTTTAGAGAGAGAGAGAGAGAGAGAGGGGCATTAAAATAAAGTAACAGATTCCAGCGTGTCTCCTTCAGTCAAGTTTTTTTTTTCCATCCATCCATCCATTTTCTACCGCTTATCCGGAGCCGGGTCGCGGGGGCAGCAGACTAAGCAGGGACACCCAGACTTCCTTCTCCCCAGACACTTCCTCCAGCTCTTCCGGGGGAATACCGAGGCGTTCCCAGGCCAGCGGAGAGACATAGTCCCTCCAGCGTGTCCTAGGTCTTCCCCGGGGCCTCTTCCCGGTTGGACATGCCCGGAACACCTCCCCAGGGAGGCGTCCAGGAGGCATCCGAAACAGATGCCCGAGCCACCTCAGCTGACTCCTCTCAATGTGGGGGAGCAGCAGCTCTACTCTGAGCTCCTCCTGAGTGACCGAGCTCCTCACCCTATCTCTAAGGGAGCACCCAGCCACCCTGCGGAGTAAACTCATTTCGGCTGCCTGTATCCGGGATCTTGTCCTTTCGGTCATGACCCAAAGCTCATGACCATAGGTGAGGGTAGGAATGTAGATCGACTGGTAAATAGAGAGCTTTGCCTTCTCCTTGCAGCTCAGCTCTTTCTTCACCACAACAGACCGGTATATTGACCGTATAACAGAAGATACACCGATGCCTGTCGATCTCCCGCTCCATCCTTCCCTCCTGAACAAGACCCCAAGATACTTAAACTCCTCCACTTGAGGCAGGAGCTCTCCACCAACCTGAAGGGGACAAGCCACCCTTTTCCGGCTGAGAACCATGGCCCCGGTCTTGGAGGTGCTGATTCTCATCCCTGCCGCTTCACACTCGGCTGCAAACCATCCCAGTGCACACTTAAGGTCCTGATTTGAAGAAGCCAACAGGACAACATCATCTGCAAAAAGCAGAGACGAAATCCTGTGGTCCCCAAACCGGACTCCCTCCAACCCCCGACTGCACCTAGAAATCCTGTCCATATAAATAATGAGCAGGACCGGTGACAAAGGGCAGCCCTGCTGGAGTCCAACATGCACCGGGAACAAGTCTGACTTACTGCCGGCAATGCGAACCAAACTCCTGCTCCGGTCATATAGGGACCAGACAGCTCTTAGCAGAGGGCCCCGGACCCCATATTCCCAGAGCACCCCCCACAGGTCACCACGAGGGACACAGTCGAATGCCTTCTCCAGATCCACAAAGCACATGTGGACTGGTTGGGCAAACTCCCATGAACCCTCCAGCAACCTGGTGAGGGTATCGAGATGGTCCAGTGTTACTACATGTTTATGTAATAATACATTATTACGTAAAAATACATAATGAACTTTTTTTAATGAAGTTTATTGATGTTTGTTGACTGACTGCTGCTTTAACTGAAAAAGCAGGAAAAAAGTGCAGTGTTCAGTTTGATTCAGTCACTAATATAAACCTCAGCTAATATAAAGCTGATGATGATGATGATGACAATGATGAGGATGATGATGACGCTGATAATAATGATGATGATGACACTAATAATGATGATGATGATGATGATGCTGTAGCTGATGATGATATTGCTGCTGCTGCTGAAGATGATGATGATGATGATGATAATGATGCTGCTGCTGATGAAGATGATGATGATAATAATGATGCTGCTGCTGCTGATGAAGATGATGCCACTGCTGCTGCTGATGAAGATGATGCTGCTGCTGCTGTTGATGATGATGATGCTGCTGCTGATGAAGATGCTGCTGCTGCTGATGAAGATGATGCTGATTCTGCTGCTGTTGATGACACTGCTGCTGTTGATGATGATGCTGCTGCTGCTGAAGATGATGATGATGATGATGATGCACCTCTTGAATAATCAGAAGCCAATCTTTCTCCCCAAGTCATCCTGGGGAGATGATCTGTCAGAGAAAACACACAGAGGCAAAACAACAACAACCCTAGAGAATAATTAATAATAAAGTCATTTATAAAGGGCTCTCAGACTAGCGGCTCTTCTCAGAACATTTAATCTTCTGTAACAATCATAATATGGGCTTTTAGCAAAACGGCACAAACTCGCCCTTTAACAAATACGTTCCAGTTTAATAGGCTAATTTAAAAAAGCTTTTAAAGCTTGTTTTCACTGAGGCACTAAAGTATATACTCGAGTCTGTGCAGAGAAAATCCATCAGGTCAAACATCAGGCAATAAATCTGGAAGCATTTACTGTCTTCCTCGTGCTCATGGGTGCAAATTAAACACGTTCTTCTTTAAACTCTGCCTTTCTTTTATCTGCTGTTAGAGGAAAATAATCAGATGTCATATTTTTAGTCTTATTCCTCTTACATCACAGCAATTTGCAACTACGACAAAGTAATCTTTATCCGTTTATAGTTAGACGGTCAAATGTCCTGGAACGTCTGTAAGACGTGTGAAAGTCTGTCTGTCTCTCTATTTCTGTCTGTAATTATTATGAAGATGTTTGGAAAGTTACAGCTTTACCTCTGACTATTACACGGTGCTGAAACTGGAGACTCCTTCCTCACAGAAAACGTCACCATATCATTAGTTACGCGTGTTTTATCATACACGTCCCTGTGAACCCGCTGTTGCTACGGAAACGATAAGGTTTCAGTTCGAGCGCGTCGATATAAACCTGCGATGTACAGCTGAGCCGCCGTCAGAGCTGCCGGTGTAGAAAACTCATCAAAACCTTTTGACCAGTTGGACAGAAGTGTGTTATAACACAGAATAACCTGTTATTATTCTGTAGGTTTCTAGCCTGTGATTTCCACGGTGACTAAATGTCAGCGATGGGTTATGTGACGTTCCTGCAGAGGTCATTGCTGTCTCCGAAAAGCATTTTATTCTGTAAAACTGAATGTCTGTGCTGCGGATTGTGTTTGAACTCACACACACACTTCAGTAATAATAATAATAATAATAATAATAATACAGTGCATGCTGGAGCTTTTATACTCATTAGTCTGCTATAATGGCTTTTTAATGGACTTGCATGATTAGCCGTTGTTGACCCGCGTACCCTATTGTTCTCTTTCTATTTCGGTCCGTAGCACTCATCCGCTTCACTGTGTGTGTGTGTGTGTGTGTGTGTGTGTGAATGTGTGTTATGATGGACTAAGTGATGTGGACAGCTGGGCTGTGAAACGGCGGTTCTGCATCACTTCCAATCACCTGGCCCGGCCTCGCACCACCGGCGCCTGCGCCGCCTAATATCCGTTAATTACGGTGGGTAATCGGAGCGGGAATGAGCCTGGGCAACGTGCCATTTCAATCTGACTCTGGTGCGAGTGATGGTGTTCACCCCACCGAGCCGAGGCAGAACTTCCCGCCAATCGTGGCCCCAAATGGCCGTGTTTATGAGGCCGACACGGTTTAACCCGGAGCCACACATTCGCCGAGAGGTGAATAAAGTCATCAGCGAAGTGCGCTGGATTCTCGCGCTCGGATTTAATGAGCCGAGCTTTACTGTAATGTGAGAAAGACTTCACTCCATTTGTGGTATTTTAGTGCTTTGTACATATTACACTTAATACATGCTGAAGGGAGGCTCTCATAACTTGTTATCACACTGGAGCTCAACCAGCATCCCTCCCTCTCCCTCTCCCTCCCTCTCCCTCTCTCTCTCCCTCTCTCTCTCCATCACTCTATCTTTCTCTCACTTTACGCTCCCTCCCTCAGAGGAACACACAGTCCCACTGGCATCCAGCCGTCTGCATGCTGCTTCATTTCTCCACACACCAGCTCTGGGTGAAAACCTAGAAGGGGTGTTGGAGAAATTGAAAGGCATCCAGAGAGGGTCGGCCCAAAAAACAAAAAAAAGCTGAGGTAAGAAATCTTCTGATTTTAGTTTGCGAACATTTTTTTTTCTTGGACTGAAGTAGATGTGATTTGTCGTCATGCCGAACGAAGGGCATCGTGGTGCTCAAACAGAATAACCTGTTACTCATACTCAGGAGAGGATTCTCTCTCTCTCTCTCTCTCTCTCTCTCTCTCTCTCATAGAAGAAACATTACATTAATATTTTCAATACAACGATTACATAATGAACAGATGAAACAACACAAAATGCATGTTTGCCCTTCTGTCGTTTTGAACGCTTATTTCGGATATTGACGTCCGTCGTGTACGTTTACGCGTCCTGTCGTTGATGGAACGAGGTCCCGCTAACGTTTTTAAACCTAAGTTCATTTTCACTTAAATATTTTACACAAATGTATTCGACCTTCAAACCCGGCTGTAGGTTTTTCAGTCTACATGCAACACAGTTTAAAACATTTTAAAATGAATGTCAAGCAGCTTTTCTCCTACAGAACCTACAGAATCCGTATACAGTACAGTCATGTTTTCTCCTACAGGACCCAGAGAACTCGTCATCTATCAGGATCGGAGCTATACAGAGCACGTGGCGCTATATATTCTGTTCAGATTGACGTGGAGAGTTATGTAACTTTCTTGATAAAATGAAGCAATCCTCACTCATCCTTTAAATTTGAGACAGTAGGAAACACACACACACACACACACACACACACACACACACACACACACACACACAGACATCAGACAAATTGCTAGATGTCACATTCTGGCATGGGATCAAGTCAGCACTGTGTTTATCAGCTGGCTGCTGTTGGCATATTCTAGCGCACACACACACACACACACACACACACACACACACACACACACACACACACACACACACACTTCCATCCATCCATCCATCACACTGCTGGCATAAGCGTGTCCATGAGTATTCATCAGCATGGGTTAACGAGAGCTGAAGGCACACGGCGCCTGATTTATCAGCCGACACCAGCGAGTCTTCGGCACGCCGCGTCCTCGGCTATTTAACATTAAACACAGAAGCTGCTTCCTCCATTACACACACCAATAAAAACAGCAGAAGTAAATAAATCTCAAAAGTGCAGACGTCAGTGCACACGACGATCTACGATCGGCTTCTAATCGTATAACGCTTTTCTACACGATTCACGTCGTCGATTAATTTCCATTAAATCTGAGTCATCAGGATTAAAGACAGACAAGACTACTGTAGACGTTCGATTCTGGGGCAAAAGAAACAGCATCGTATTCAAGGAGGAAGAGTTAGTGAGTGTCCACGGTAACCGTCACATGGAGATGGCTGAGCCGCATCAGCGAAGAGTTTAGAGCACATGAAGATGGATGCATTCTTTCACTCTTTAGTCACCATTTTGTCAAGAAACTTTAGTGAATCTGGAGGGAATTTTTTTTTTTTTATTCCAAAATTGAATCATTGAGTAAATGAATCATTGAGTAAATGAATCATTGAGTAAATGATTCAATTTTGGATCGATTTCTTTGTTGTTGTTGTTGTTGTTGTTTATACTCATGCTCATGTTGATAAAATGCTAATCGACCTTCTAAAATCTAACGCATTGTAAATGCGTTAGATTTTAGCTTAAAAAAACCCAAAATAAGAAAAAAAAGATTTCTGCTTTACGATGATGTCGATGACTGATAGTAACTGTGACTCCTGTATCACTGCCACACAGCAGAACGTCTTCACAAACACAGCAACAGGCTCTGGTTTATGGACAGGTGTAAAAAAGAGACAGAGCAGAAATCTACAGAAATTAGATCATCTAAAATTAGATCAGACTGGCTTCATGTAGATCAAGCTGGTTTCGTGTAGATTAGACTGGCTTTGTCTGGTTTCATATGGATCGGACTGGCTTTGTTTATATCAGGCTGGTTTCATGTATATGACACTGGTTTTGTCTGGCTTCATGCGGATCGGACTGGCTTTGTGTAGATCAGACTGGTTTTATGTAGATCAGACTGGCTTTTTAGTAGATCAGACTGGATTTGTGTAGATCAGACTGGCTTTGGGTATATCAGACTGGTTTGTTGTACATCAGACTGGCTTCATGTGGATCAGACTGGATTTGTGTAGATCAGACTGGATTTGTGTAGATCAGACTGGTTTGTTGTACATCAGACTGACTTCATGTAGATCAGACTGGTTTGTTGTACATCAGACTGGCTTCATGTGGATCAGACTGGCTTTCAGTAGATCAGACAGACTTCATGTAGATCAGACTGGTTTTGTGTACATCTGACAGACTTCAAGTCAAGTCAAGACTTCATGTGGATCAGACTGGCTTTGGGTAGATCAGACTGACTTCATGTAGATCAGACTGGCTTCATGTGGATCAGACTGGCTTTGGGTATATCAGACCGACTTCATGTAGATCAGACTGGCTTTGGGTATATCAGACTGGCTTTGGGTATATCAGACCGACTTCATGTAGATCAGACTGGCTTCATGTAGATCCGATTGGCTTTGGGTAGATCAGACCGACTTCTTGTAGATCAGACTGGCTTTGGGTATATCAGACTGGCTTTGGGTATATCAGACCGACTTCATGTAGATCAGACTGGCTTCATGTAGATCCGATTGGCTTTGGGTAGATCAGACCGACTTCTTGTAGATCAGACAGGCTTCATGTAGATCAGATTGGCATTGTGTAGATCAGACTGGCTTCATGTGGATCAGACTGGTTTGTTGTACATCAGACTGGCTTCATGTAGATCAGACCGACTTCATGTAGATCAGACTGGCTTCATGTGGATCAGACTGGCTTTGGGTATATCAGACCGACTTCATGTAGATCAGACTGGCTTTGGGTATATCAGACCGACTTCATGTAGATCAGACTGGCTTCATGTAGATCCGATTGGCATTGTGTAGATCAGACTGGCTTCATGTGGATCAGACTGGTTTGTTGTACATCAGACTGGCTTCATGTAGATCAGACCGACTTCATGTAGATCAGTCAGGCTTCATGTAGATCAGACTGGCTTTGTCCCAAATCACACTTGAGTACTAAAGAAATGACCTCAGTGTAGGCTGAGAGCACAACACACTGTCTCAGCAAAACCAGCAAACTGTCTCTACAACCTTGACCTCAGACAGACAGCATAAAACACTCCTGTATCCAATCAAATCTGATCTCTCCAATAAAATAACCCAGATTCATGAACAATTTTTACAGTTTTACTTTTTACGTTCTTAACCAGTCTCTGCGGCCCTTTAACTATTTTAAATGACATATTTATTTTCACATCGTCAGTTTGATGCTTTATGTTTCTTATTTAAATACAGCTAACGATTACATTTCATTTGGACAGTGTAAAGACAGGCAGAAGTAAAAACAATACACAACAACATCTGGTTACAAGACTTTTATCGCAAATATTCGAATTGTGGTTTTCAGAATTCACAGAATGGGAAAATCCGAGAGCCAAATGGATATAATGGAGAAAACAACCAAGTCAATGAAGCATCGCTGGACCGTAGTGGAGATCGGACTGTCCGTTATCTTACTGCTGATGAGCTGTGCATTGGCTGGACTGGTCGTGCTTTACGCTTCAACACTCAGAGGTGAGACACGAACGTTAGCATGTTTTATCGGTTATGCTAATGTACAAATTCACTCGTTAACATGCAACAGATCTTTAAAGAGATAAAAGATGCAGTAAGTGCTAAGGAGCGCTAACAATTAAGCTGCTAATTAACTAATCGATTTATATAAATCTGTACAACAACCCCTGAAAACTTAATGAGATTTAAACGGTTTTTAATAAGCGTATATTTATGTTAATGTTTGTTTGTTTTTACAGATTATTCCTTTAGAAATGGTGCATCAAAAGGTACTGTATATTAATAGTGGTTACATTAGCATGAGCTAGCTAATGACAACTAGGGTTTATTGTACGAGTTATCTAGCAAGCACTTGAAGATCCGTTCTTTTATTTAGACAATGTAACGGCAGATTTAAGTAAAACTGATAATCGATGATGCTTGGACCAATGCTAATGGTTTCGTTGTCCAGCTGTTTGGAGATTTTATATCACAATTTGATGATCGCATTTAAAGGTTTAGACGGAACAAAAATCAGGTTTTTGAGGAAATTATGTCACAAACAGTACTAGAAAGACAGTATTTATTTGGACTACATATAGCTAGCTATGACGTACGAGTAACCATGTTGTTTTAAGGTCTGGAGTATCGCAGGAACTCAGATGCCACCATGTGCACAACCCCTGACTGCGTCACTGCAGGTGAAATAAATAACAAATAATAAAAAAGTGAAAATTGTGTAATGTGAAAGACACTTCCTTCACTGCGCTGCTGTTCTCCCAGCGGCAAGGTTACTGCAGAACATGGACCAGAGCGTGGACCCGTGCCAGAACTTTTACCAGTACGCATGCGGAGGCTGGCTGGACAGGCACGTGATCCCCGAGACCAGCTCACTCCACAGCGTCTTTAACATCCTGAGGGACGAGCTGGAAATCGTGCTCAAGGGTCAGTGTCACCTTTGAATTCAGAATCATGTTCAAAGAGATGTCCTGACTTCCAATTACTCCAAATGAAAACTTAATCTGATTTAATGTTCCCATCTCTTGGGTTATTTTTGGCTTCAGGAGTTCTGGAGACACAAAACGAACGTGACCGGGAAGCCTTCATGAAAGCCAAAGTGCTCTACAGATCGTGTATGAATGAGAGTGAGTGCCGTTTCCCTTTATCCTGTAGGACCTTCATCTCAGAGGCTTTTCACAATTATTATTATTATTATTATTATTATTATTATTATTATTATTATTATTATTATTATTATTATTATTATTATATTCATCCCTTTTTCACATCTTGTAGATTTACAACCTGGAAGTATAATTGACTTCATTGGGATTACTAATAATCTACACAAAATAAAAAAGGGTGGATGAAATTATTAAAAAAAAAACAAAACAACAACAAACAAGTAAACAGTACTTATTGCATATGCATCCCCTTGTAACAGTTAAACTTCTACATCAATCAAATATATCTGTTCCAGTTTGATTTTTTTTTTTAGAGAACTCCGGAAATAAACATCATAATGAAAAAACAAGGAGCTTGAAAATATCACTCAGGGTTTGTGATATAATCCCAAATAATCCTAGTTCACTTTGGTTTCAGGTTGTAACACAAAACAAGTTAAGTTGTTGTATACAATTAAATTAAAATTAATAATTTTAATTTAATTGTATTTAAACATGCCTTTTTAACTCACTACAACGCTAAATCAATGAGAACCCTGAGCTTGTTTCTTTACAGCGAGACGGTTCCATCTGGGGTAATAGGAGACAATGACACACGAAGTGTGTCGCTTATGTCCAGTTTATTCCGTTGTTTTGTTTCGGTTGCCGTCACTGCAGAAATCCCCGCTTCACACTGATAGCATGTCGGAAATGGCGATAGGGATGTAAGTGCTGTGGTGACAATCTCAGGGTATTCCGCCATGACTTTAATCCAGAACACTGACAGCGTTTCTAACTTTCTAACGACGTCTGTTTCGTGCTCATTGTTGCTAATTTGTGGGTTAAATTTGAGCAAACACAATATACACGTACACCAAGCACTGTTAAACATGACAAAGTACCGGTGAACAGAGAGAAGAGCGATACACACCTTCTCTCTCCACCAAAGCTACAACGCCACTGCCGCTCGCAGCCGCTCAGCTCCAGACGTCACCTAAACCCGGCCCGATATCATGATATTTTGCGCATGCGCAGTATCGGTGCGGCTTTAGGTGACGTCTCTCAGCTCCCGGTTAACCTCTCGTCCATGGAAAGTCGCACAAACCCGAGAGAAATACACCACAGTAAATAAAATGGAAATAATTTAATGTTCCTTGGGCGGCCCGGTACCATTTGGTCCACGGACCGGTACCGGTCCGCGGCCCGGGGGTTGGGGACCTCTGGTCTAAATAACATGAATCCCCACCATATTTCTGAAATGAATGTTAGGTTATATTTTCTGTTATTATTAACCAGCACTAATGTAAGCTAGCCTATCAGTGTCTTTCAAACCATAACACTTTTTTAAAATATCTAGTGCTAAACATAACCGGCTATTGCTAACCTGACAGGATTTCTCACAGGAAGATTAGGTCATATTAATTATCGTGTACGAACGTCAAAGCTAGCCATCAAGCTAACATAAATACTCACAGGATTTCTGATAAGACATGTTTATATTCTTCACTGCTACAACTAGCTTACTAGATCACATTAATTAACCTAATTACCGAGAGTATTAAAATTCATAAATATGAATAAATAATAATTTAATGTTAATAAATATTTATAATATTTACAGATAAAGCTAAACCGCTAATTAATACAAGCAAACCTGACAGGAATTATCTGAGTACTTCTTTAAATAATGAAATAAATAAAAATATCCCACTAGCTAGCATGATATAATAGCATTAAAGCATGAGCTAGAGGGGATTTTTAAAGCCATGATCATAAATATATTTTGCCATTAATGGTAGTTAAATGTCTAACACAAGATAAGCTAATTTCACAGCTTGAGTTCAAGAATTAGCTTCCAGATTATAGACAATACTTTCTCACACTCACACATTGTTCGTTTATTTTCGTATAGAAAATACATTTTATGAGATTAAACTTTTTTATAGCTATCTTTTTAAAAAGATTAAGTCATTGAAAAAGATCATTTTGTTTCACCAATCAGCATAAACATGCAAGAAAACTATCCAGGAAGAAAAAAATGTTCAAAACAAAACAAAACAACAAAAAAGCAAATAAAACACATGATGCAATCCTCTGGGCAAAGGTGGAAATTGTCTAGTCACCAGAGGAGAAAAAAGCAGAGCAACAGCATGTCAAATGGAACTGAATTACAGGAAAAGGGAAAGATCTGGAGAAAATCGAAGATTAATGATCAAAAGCAACAACACACCGGGTGAAGCTGAATTTAAGAAAGGACAAAGATTGAAAATTAAAGATCAAGGTGCATGTGCTCCAAAAACTTTTTCTGGTTGTCCTATACAACCTTTTAAAAGAACACAATTACTGCAGTAAGTTTTTTTTTTGTTAGAAAAGAATAAGCTAAGTTTATTCCTGAAGTGTAAATCGATCATACCGATGCCCCCTGCAGGTGTGATCGAGCAGCGCAAATCGCAGCCCCTCCTTAAGCTCATCGACAGTGTCAGTGACTGGCCTGTAGCCTCCGAGGACTGGAACAACACAGCAGGTACCAAAGATACCGTGTCCGCCTCTGAGTCTACACAATAGGACACTGCGGTGTCTCTGTTTTAGCTAAATGAGATAAAAACAATAGTATCCAGGCTGGAGTCTCAAAGTGTTGATAAGGAGCAGATTGACTGAGAAGGCTAAAGCTCCAGCAGAGATGGGTTCAGGACAGGTCAGATTCCTCTCCTGCTAGATCTGGCCATTTTATGTGATGTTTAAATAGAATTTTATACATTTTATTGTGTGTAAGTGAAAATTCCAGTACAGCATCGCAGATGGAAAAAATTACATTTCACGTGTCGTTTTGTCACGTTTTCTGAATAATACGTCACAGATACATAAGAGAATAAATATTTCCTGTGTGTGAAAAGTTCACAAGCCAATAAACGATGTAAACAATAAATTAATTATTAAGAAAAATGCATAATAATGTATAGTAATCAAAATGAAATGTGAATATGTGTGAGAAATAACATTATTAATATGATTATTAAAACAAGAATTTATGAGAATATTCATCAATAATGTGTGACTTTTCTAACTGTAAATAGAATTGATTTACATTGTACATGATCAGCAGGTTATATTTTATAAAAAGAAGGCAGGGGTATAAAAATTGCTGGTGTTTTATTTGTTCCATCGGTGCTCACAGCGGAGTCGTGGAGTCTGGAGCACATGCTGGCGTCCCTAAACTCTCGTTACAACAAGAAGGTTTTGCTGGAAATGTCTGTTTGGCCCGACGATCGAGACTCGAGCCGCCACATCATTCACGTAAACAGAACGATCTCCTGAACTGCTTTATTCCTGTGCAGCTTTAAAGAGCCTTAAAGCCATTATTCGATAAATGTTATGATATGAAAATGAAATATATCCGTCCCGTTTCCACAGATCGACCAGCCGTCTCTCGGGATGCCCTCAAGAGATTATTACCTCAACGATGGAAACTACAAAAAGGTAAACCGTGCACCGTGTCTTTCTCGTTAAACTTCATGTCGTCCCACCGCCCACGTGATAATTACAGTGCTGAGCAGCATTGTTTGTTTGGGTAGGTGCGTGAGGCCTACCTGCAGTTTATGGTTTCCATGGCGAAAATAGTACGGGAGGACAGGAACCTCACGCAGGATGATGAGCACGTGTGGGAGGAAATGATGCAAGTGATGGAGCTGGAGAGAGACATCGCTAATGTGAGTCACATCTGCGTCTGCTATGTGATGATATCAGACTGAAGACAACACTTAAGCTATTCTGAAAGTGATTCCAAAGTGATTCTGAATTGACTCTTTCGGTCAAACATCCGTGAATAAATCGGTAAAGTATTACTCCAGTGTTGCTCGAGTCAAATGCCATGGAAGCAATAAAACACTTCCTGTTGTGTTGTTAGAGCAAACTAGGACAAGAACAGAGTGGTGTGATGAATTATTGAACAGCCATGAAAGAAGCTGTAGAGCTTTAAGATTAGACAAAAGTGCAGGCTTGTAAACTCATCTGTCTCAAAGATATGGGAAAACTGCTACAAAGCCCTAACTCTGGAGACTCCTTCCATAAACGTTAGCTAAACATCTCCTACCATAAGGGAGACGTCAACACATCGGCAATTAAATGCTCTCTTTGACTATATGTATCGCTTATCAAATAACGACATCGGCTTTAATCAAAGTCTCTTTAAGCAGTTACTATAGAAACCATAACATACACCATGGCCATGAGTGCATTATAATAAACATATTGTTAGCTACAGAAAATAAATCAGACCTTCTGACCAATCAAAATCCAGGAATCAGGATTGTGTTCTAAAGAACTAATATTACAGACGAGCTCCCAGAGGAAAGGCGGTAAAACGTTCCCGTTTCCACAGGCGTCGTCTCCGGCTGAGGAACGCAACGACATCACTGTGCTCTACAACAAAATGACTCTGAGGGACGTGCAGGAGACCTTCAAGCTTGGTGTGAGTTTCCAACTCTCAGAGTTTAACCTGCTCAGTGACAGAGATGTAACACTGAGTCTGTCTCGCATTCTTTCAGGGTTTTAACTGGACCCACTACATCCAGGGCATCGTGGCGAGCGTTAGCATCACAGTGCAGCCTGACGAGCCGGTCGTGGTCTACTGCTCACCCTACCTCGAGAAGCTCGAAAGCGTGCTGTCTAGACACAACCGCAGGTCAGACCTCCGGCTCTGATAAACTATGTCTGTGCGCTGGGTAGAATTCTGGAGTCATCTACAAAATATCTGGCACCCGTACTAAAGATGGGAAAAATAAAAAGGAAAAACGCTTAAAAGCTTTAAAATCACACGGCCTCAAGGGTGCTAATACTTCCCTAACTGATGCTATATCATCATGAGACCCTAGTGTCCTAATATGTACATTTTATATTACACAACAGTTGTAATATACTACTACTACTAATAATAATAATAATAAGCATAATAATAATAATTATTAATTCATTTACTACCGCTTATCCGAACTTCTCGGGTCACGTGGAGCCTGTGCCTATCTCGGGCATCATCGGGCATCGAGGCAGGATACACCCTGGACGGAGTGCCAACCCATCACAGGGCACACACACACTCTCATTCACTCACACACTCACACACTACGGACAATTTTCCAGAGATGCCAATCAACCTACCATGCATGTCTTTGGACCGGGGGAGGAAACCGGAGTACCCGGAGGAAACCCCCGAGGCACGGGGAGAACATGTAAACTCCACACACACAAGGCGGAGGCCGGAATCGAACCCCCAACCCTGGAGGTGTGAGGCGAACGTGCTAACCACTAGTGCCCTAATAATAATAATAATAATAATAATAATAATAAGAAGAAGAAGAAGAAGAAGAAGAAGAAGAAAGGCTAGATATAAACAATGAAAAAATAAAAAAGTATTAATAAGACCAAATAGTAAAAAAAAAAAACTGTGAATAAGCTTTAAAGAATTAATATGATACAACGTGATTTCTAATAAAAACAGCTGAAATGAAATGGACAGTAAATGATAAATCTCACTAATCTACTAAGTTATTATTTATCTCTAGTTCTGTTGTGTGTTTATTAGACTCATCTGTCTCGTGCTTGCTCATCGACTATCTGTGTTTTATTATAAAACCAATGCAGGACTGTGCAGAATTATCTGGTCTGGATGCTAATCATGGAGCAAGTCAGCAGCTTGAGTAGACGCATGAAGGACGTCCGAGCACACTACAGAAAGGTGAGAGATCTCTCCACCGACGCGGCGCTCTGATCACGCTGTATATTTCTCACTGCACTTTGCTGATGCTCTTATAATGTTCAGACTTTACATGGCACCACGGTGGAGGAAGCTCGCTGGAGGGAATGTGTGCGTTACGTCCAGAACACCATGGAGAACGCGATCGGGGCTCTGTACATACGCGAGACGTTTGCTGGAGAAAGCAAGCGCATGGTGAGGACAAAAACAGTCTACACACCCCTGTGAACATTTTTACACCTTTACTGTAGTACAGTAACCAGGAAAATTCAAGCAAAACAAAACCATATGTTTTAGTTGAAAAAA
This sequence comes from Tachysurus fulvidraco, assembly GCF_022655615.1. Classification (NCBI taxonomy): domain Eukaryota; kingdom Metazoa; phylum Chordata; class Actinopteri; order Siluriformes; family Bagridae; genus Tachysurus; species Tachysurus fulvidraco. The sequence continues at coordinate 2,109,082 of NC_062519.1, read as the reverse complement.
CAACATCTCACTAGTAGTAATAGTACAAGGTATTAAGGGGCAGTCCTGGCCTAATGGTTAGAGAGTCTGACTCCTAACCCGAAGGTTGTGGGTTCGAGTCTCGGGCTGGCCACGATTGAGGTGGCCTAATGGTTAGAGAGTCTGACTCCTAACCCGAAGGTTGTGGGTTCGAGTCTCGGGCTGGCCACGATTGAGGTGCCCTTGAGCAAGGCACCGAATGCCCCCAACTACTCCCCGGGCACCGCAGCATGGCTGCCCACTGCTCCGGGTGTGTGTGTGTGTGTTCACGGTGTGTGTGTGCTCACTGCTGTGTGTGTGCACTTTGGATAGGTTAAATGCAGAGAACGAATTCTGAGTCTGGGTCACCGTACTTAGCCGTATGTCACTTCACTTCACTACAAGTACTAGCATTTGGATCTCCCAATGATTCCATCTGTCTTGATTAAAGCCCCAGTCCCAGCTGTAGAGATGCAGAGATGCACTATGATACTATAGTGTGATGCTGCCTCCACCGCGCTTCATGGGTACGGTGTTCTTTGAGTATTTGCTGGTTTCTTCATTTTACCTTGTAAAATTTTGTCCAAGACCTTCTACCTTAAACTAAACCTAATGCACTAAATGCTGTAAAACTTGTGTTGATTTGCTTTAAACCTGCTGGAGGCTGCTGGTGATGAACATTTCATTACACACTTCTTCAAACATTACCACTTATTATCCTTACTTACAGCTTTATTCCTTGCTATCGAGCTGGTTTCCTCTTCTTCCAGGTTGGTCAATTGATCAGAAAGATTCAGGATTCTTACGTGGAAACACTGGAAGAGTTAAACTGGATGGACGACGAGTCAAAAGAGAAAGCAAGGGAGAAGGTGAGATGGTAATAATAATAATAATAATAATAATAATACGGGAGAATTCTGCCAGGTTTGGGTATTCATACCATTTTTCATACACTGTCTTCTTTCAGTTTTGTCTCATTGTCCGTTTTTGTAATATTCAATAGCTCTACTTACATTTTCCATTTTCCCCACTTAGGACTCTGGGGATACAAACATTTGTATGATTTTTATATGAAAGCTAAAAAAGTTAAAAAAAAAACTGAGCAATTGTCCTCAAAAAATACTCTTTAAAAATCCTTGAAAGTCCTTGAATTAGAGAAGAACATTTAATATAGAAGATTAGAAGGTCTAGAAGACAATTCTGTATAGTACAACAACGTTTGATGTTTCAGGCGATGTCGATCTCTGAGCAAATTGGCTATCCAGATTATATCCTTGAGGAGGAGAACGGGAAGCTGGATCAGGAGTACAACCACGTAAGCACATCCTCTGAAGACTCTCTTTTTGTAGTTACTCCTTTAAAATAAAATACGAACGAAATAAATAATCTCTCGTATCTCTTGCTTACATGTACTTCATGCCTATAGCTGATGTTCGGTGAAGAGAGCTACTTTGAGAATGTTCTTGAGAACCTTCGAGCAACCGCTCAGAAAACTCACAAGAAGCTTCGAGAACCTGTGGATCCAGAACTGTGCGTTACAGCAAAACACTGAGATTAATGCATAAGGCTGCTTTCACACTAGCTTTTAATCTGCATTGCTAGAACACACGGTGGCTTAGTGGTTAGCACGATCGCCTCACACCTCCGGGGTTGGGGGTTCGATTCCCGCCTCCGCCTTGTGTGTGTGGAGTTTGCATGTTCTCCCCGTGCCTCGGGGGTTTCCTCCGGGTACTCCGGTTTCCTCCCCCGGTCCAAAGACATGCATGGTAGGTTGATTGGCATCTCTGGGAAATTGTCTGTAGTGTGTGAGTGTGTGAGTGAATGAGAGTGTGTGTGTGCCCTGTGATGGGTTGGCACTCCGTCCAGGGTGTATCCTGCCTCGATGCCCGATGACGCCTGAGATAGGCACAGGCTCCCCGTGACCCGAGGTAGTTCGGATAAGCAGTAGGAAATGAATGAGTGAACTTTCTCCATTATTTGGTCACTTGAATATTCTCAGCAGAGAGAGAGATGAAGGCAAATGTGTTTCCTCTGAGACATTTAAAGCAAGGCATCATGGACAAACATGATTGACTAGTGTCACTGTGACTGACCACTTAGAAACTATATGCCTCTTCCATACAGATTGTGGGACATGGATATTTTTTGTCCCCACCGTCATCCATTCAAATCGCAAGTTCTTCAACTGCGAACGTGCTCTTGTTAGTGAACTGATATAAAAACATTTAACATCATATTGAGTAAGACGGAGAATATTTGTGACCAAACAGAAAACCAACAATCTTCTGTGAAAGCACCCAAACAATAGAAATTCATGATATACTGTAGTTTCTCAGTCCAATACGAAGCCTCACGGTGTGAATATTTTGTCAGGTGGATCATCGGTGCGGCTGAAGTCAACGCTTTTTACTCTCACAACAGGAATCAGATCGGTAAGTTCACAATAATAACAGTAAAGTTTTGCACAGATACTAAAAAGATGTTGAACTCAGCCGACTTTCTAATGGTGAAAATCCCTTACAGCACTAAACCCCAATCTCACAGAGAAAGACGGATTTGTTTTCGGTCACACCGCTCGCGAGCCGTGTCCTCCGTCTGAATGCCTCTTTAGCTCGCTACAAATAATGTCCGTAATGCACAGAAGGCTTTTTTTTTCCCCCTCGTAGATAATATAAAGCTAGTTTCAGGCTCCAGCGCACACAAAGCTGTCGCTAAAGGAGACGTGCTGGAGGCACGCAAGCCTGCTATTCATGCTGGGTTAATACATAGACTGCAAAAGCCGGGTGATTATGCAGATTTTCAGCTGGAGTAATTTCCACATAATTACTCTTAGATTGCACATTTTAATGTTCCTGGACATTCTGGGAAACACTTCAAGCTAAATTGCTATTCTGGAGACAGAAAGGCAGCTGGAGGCAGAGGGTTTGTGGGAGAAATGAAGAACATGTTCAATCTTTACTGCATTTCTCTGCATTCAGCATTAAGGGTTCAAACATACAGATATTTTATTTTTCAGAGCGAGAGGAGAGAAGAGCGCAGACGAGAGATAGAGCGAGAGAGAGAGAGAGCGAGAGAGGGGAGAGATACTAGCTAGAGGGAGGAGTAGAGAGAAGAGAGAGATATGAGAGATAGAGACTGAGAGAGAGTAGAGGGAGAGAGAGAGAGCGAGAGATGGGGGAGAGAGAGAGAGGAGATGAGAGCAGAGGTGAGAGACTAGAGAGAGGGAGAGAGAGAGAGAGAGTGAGCAGAGAGAGAGAAAGGGAGAGATAGAGAGAGTAGAGAGAGAGCAGAAGGAGTAGAGAGATAAGAGAGAGAGAAAAAGTGAGAGAGAGAGAGAGGGAGAGAGAGAGAGAGAACGATAGAAAGAGAGAGCAGGATCTATCACTATATGATCTATATGACTACTAGTATATAGTCCTTCTCTATCTCTCTGATCCTGACTCTCCTATATCGTCAACCTCGCATCTAGCTCTATATCTCCACCCCTCCCCTCCTCTTCTCTCTCACCCTCTCCCTCTCTCTCTCTCTCTCTCTCTCTCTCTCTCTCTCTCTCTCTCTCTCTCTCTCTCTCTCTCTCTCTCTCTCTCTCTCTCAGTGTTTCCTGCTGGAATTTTACAGCCTCCTTTCTTCAGTGAGAAGCAGCTTCAGGCCTTAAACTTTGGAGGAATCGGAATGGTTATAGGACATGAAATCACTCATGGCTTCGACGATCATGGCGAGTCACAAACCTTCACATTTTCCTTTGATTATAGACAAAAAAAAATCATCGACCATCAGACTGACAATAAACTACAAATGTATTGGAACACCCCCCCTCCCTTATTTCTTCTTTTTTTATGCCAGTTATCATGTTATAAAGACAAGGTTTCATAAGGTCTAATAGATATTGACTTCAATTTTAGAAATACTATAAAAATGCCACACACACACACACACACCCCTGCCACCCCCACCCCACAAAAAACTGATTTTAAAAGAGTTGGTAATCATTATAATTATAATAAGTGGTGTAGCATTTGCTAAAAACAATAATAACTCTGAGTCACTTTCCATTGTGTAACAAGGTTGGAGACATTTTCAAGGATCTTTGTCTGTACTTCATTTTAAACTCATTTTACATTTTTTTAAGTTTGCTGTTTTAAAATGGTTTATATTTATAGGTTAATTAAGCTATCGAACGTAACCTCCCGTTGGTTGAGTTGAAAATTTTAACTATACAATAATTTTTTTCCCCCTAGAATCATTTTCTCGAAGGGTGCCAATACTTTTGTATAGGCCGTCGTGTATATACAATAAGTGAGAAAGTGAGAAAGTGAAAGATTTTGTGTCTTCTTCCATTCAGCAACAACATTCAGCTGTATGACTTTTACTGGATGTAGAAATAACTAACCTTATGTTTTTCACTCGAGCAGGTCGCAACTTTGACAAAGACGGAAACATGTACAACTGGTGGAGCAACTTCTCCACGGAGCAGTTTGAGGAACAGTCCAAATGCATGGTGCAGCAGTACGGCAAATTCAGCTGGAAGCTTGCAGGAGGACAAAATGTAAACGAATTTTGTTTTAAATGCATTATGTTAAACAGTAACAACAACAACAACAACAACAACAACAACAACAGGGTTGTTGTTTGGTTTAAGAAAAGTTCTCTTTGGTCCAGGTGAGTGGCATCACCACTTTGGGGGAGAACATTGCCGATAATGGAGGGGTTCGGCAAGCGTATAAGGCGTACATGAAGTGGGTGGAGAGGGAAGGTGAGGAGCCACGTCTTCCAGGTTTGGACATGGACCATAAGCAGCTCTTCTTCCTCAACTTTGCCCAGGTGAGTGACAGGCAGTAATTCAACATAATCCAAGCAAGAGCATCACAGCCAACATGATGACATGCCTATAATGTGAAGAAGTAAATTCATGGTGATAATGTAATGCTCTCCTCAGGTGTGGTGTGGAGCCTGTCGCCCTGAATATGCCATCCAGTCCATCAAGACCGACCCCCACAGTCCGCTGGAGTACAGGTAGGTTCCCCCTTATAAAGATAGATACAAAGGACAAAGTCTGTTCTTTACATAATTATTCTACCACAGAGTTGATGATTAGTCAGATGATTTAATGGGACATCAACATCATATTTATGCCCTTATCCAGAGCGACTTTCATTTATCTCAATTACAGTATATAGCTGAGCAACTGAGAGTTAAGGGCCATGTTCAGGGGCCCATGAGTGGCAGCTTGATGACCCAGAGATTCAAACTCACAACCTTCAAAGCAGTAATCTAATGCATTAACCACTAGACCATTACTTCCCTTTTATATGAATGTGCTTGCTCTGATATGTTTATATCATTCCTGTAGTATTAACTTATTTACAGGAGTTATAGAGTAGAAACTCTATGGGGGCACGGTGGCTTAGTGGTTAGCACGTTTGCCTCACACCTCCAGCGTTGGGGGTTCGATTCCCACCTCCGCCTTGTGTGTGTGGAGTTTACATGTTCTCCCCGTGCCTCGGGGGTTTCCTCCGGGTAGTCCGGTTTCCGAAGACATGCATGGTAGGTGGATTGGCATCTCTGGAAAATTGTCCGTAGTGTGTGTGTGTGTGTGTGTGAATGAGAGTGTGTGTGTGCCCTGTGATGGGTTGGCACTCCATCCAGGGTGTATCCTGCCTCGATGCCCGATGACGCCTGAGAAGTTCAGATAAGCGGTAGAAAATGAATGAATGAATGAACTCTATGTAAATGGATTAAAAAACATGGGATTGTTTATGTGGTGAAATCTTCTGTAAGAATAGACTTATTTCACGTTTTCCACCATCTTTAGGACAGTGTTATGTCCTTATGTTATGTTTTTTGCCTTATTAAAATCCAGAAATTCTGCTGAGTTACTGACTGACTATGGAAACGGAAACGTTACTGATGGCAATCGTTGCTGAAATGCCGTAGTATAAAGGAAATAAAACTTCAGGGAGTTCGCAGTAAACCGGCCTCATCGCACAACGCCGTCGTTACTGATTATATTACATTGATATAATGCCTCTTTTCCACCGGAAAGAACCGGGTACTGGTTCAGAGCTAGCCCTAGTGCTGGTTCAAAGTTGGTTCCACTGGCGAACCTTCTAAGAACCGGTTTGCCTTTCCACCGGCTAGAGAGCGGTGTACGTGCGGCTCCGTGTAATCTGTATAAACAGAGGTTGTAATCGATAAAGTACATAACGTTATTTTATCGTTAACACAGAAAAAAATTTAGCCTTAGCACGTAGCTACCTACTATCATGTGTGCTGATAATGTATCATATCGCGGTAAAGTAAAAGTGTATTAAACAGTAGTGTACTTAAGGTACATTATCAAATGCGCTAACAGTAGCCCCGCCCACAGCTCCTGACGCAAGTGGTTCTTAAGTCTAGACCAGCAACATTTTGGTGCTACTTAAGAACCACTTTTCCTGGTTCGGAGCCGGCGCTTTGGCGGTCGAAACAGAAAGAACTGGTTCTAAATTAGGCTCCGAACCAGCACTCGAACTGCCTCGGTGGAAAACGGGCATAAGAGCATCACACAGGAAGTCTCATTACACACTACTCATGTATGTCATAAAATGTGCCTTTGTGTGTGTAAAAATAATAATGCAGTCCATTTCATCTCTATTTATGTCTCATTGCATTAGGGTTTTGGGCTCCCTGCAGAATTTTGAAGCCTTTTCAGAGGCGTTCCAGTGCCAGAAAGGAACTCCGATGAACCCGCAGGAGAAGTGCAGAGTGTGGTAGTCTGAGCGGATCATACAGGCTTCATTATCCCCACCAAGGCGGCAATATATATAATTATATATGTATATATATATATATATATATATATATATATATATATATATATATATATATATATATATATATATATATATATATTGTGTGCCTTAACTTGTGTCTATAGAAAGAGATTAATTTATGAAAATTAAAAATATTGTGAGTCATTACAAAAGTAGATAAAGAGCGAGTACGATGAAGGCGGGTGGAAAAAAGACACTTGTTAAGATGTTTGTATATTTCTCTGTCATGTGTTATCATTCTGTATTGAGTCCAGATTAAGAGGCAGTGTATGATATACACAGCTGCCACCTTTGATATTGGACATATTTCCTAATATTCTGACAGATTTGTCTATTTTTAACGTGTATTGCTGGCTTTAAATGTGGTGAGCATGAGTGCTATAGAAAGAAAGTATTAAGCCTTTCACAAGATCCAACAACCAGCCAAAAGCTCAAGGTTTTGAAGCCCATGTTTTATGTTTTTTTTTTTTAGGTTATAATTAAAACCCAGCAAATCTCTTTTAGCAGCCTTAAAAAAAAAGGTCATGTTGGAGCCCAAAAAAATAAATAAGCCAGAAATAAAAAAAATATATTTATGTCAGGACAAAAATACATGACTTCCAGATTAAGGTTTAAAAGGTGTTGGTGAACTGTTTATGTGAGCTATAGCACCTCCATCAGGTCAAACAATTACCTGAAGACTTTAAGACTGTTAAATGTATAAACCTTTAATTATCACGTTTTACAAATCGGTTGGAAATAATTTCTAAAAAAAAAAACACACTGTAGTCCAACTTTATGATTATGTCACCTGAATTAAAAATAAATAAGATTTTAGACGGTTAAATCGTCATATTTATCGAGCTTCTTCTATATTATGAGAGGAAGACATGCTAGCTACAGAGCATGCATGCTAAGCTAATGCTAATGTCGCTAATGTGAAAATCATGCTTGTGGTTGTTAGAGAAGTTTTTCTAATGAGGAAAAAAATCATTGTGGATAAGATCACGAGTCAAGATTTGATTGTAAAATCCTAGTATGCTTGTATTTCCCTTTGACAAATGCGAGCTAGTTCACTAGCATAAATCCATTAGCTGTATCACTAACTTAATATTAGAAACAGTGATAAATAATATTAGTCATAATGCTATTATAAAAATTTGGTTGTTGTAGTATGTTTGACGTTTGGCTGCTGGTAAACAAATCACTTGGGATATGAAAATGTAAATCGTACCTCGAATAATTAAATCCGATTGTCTGTACCCGTGACAAATTAAAGCTAGGTTTCTAGCAGTAACTAGCCACTAACTAGCGGTTTGTACTGACAAGAAAGCTAATGGATATCATTCATTAACTATTAAAGATATTCATAGATCTGCACAGTCTTTATTAACAGTGTTATTAAGTCTTAAACATAATTTATTACATTACACAGATTATTTTAAATATTTTAAAATATAAGGAAATAAGCAAGTTTAAATATGCATGTGTATCGCTATAAAATTAGATTTTACTACTATAACCGATAATGTTTGAATATTAAACTAAATTAAATAAATTAATAATAGATAATAGGGTTTTTTCTTACTAGCTGTGGCAGAATGTTGGGAAAGTGGCCTTTACAAGAAGAAATGAACGTAAACTCTTTTGTAAACTAAAAAAATCTTGAAAACTTAAAAAAAAAAGTGCTTTGTCATGTCTTTGCTATTATATTTTATATCGGCTCATGACTTTTAAATTTGAATGCGAATCTAAATTAGAGCATCGGTATTTACCAAGGAAGGAAAACGATCCGATAACCACGAGGTTTTTCGGTTTTCTGTGAGTATAATGAGAATATTTTTCCTTAATGATCTATATGATATTTTTAGACACACATTTTGATCACAAGAGGTAGTGATCTATTTCCCGCACACCGGGTCAACCACAAAGCTGTTTAATTGACATTTGGATGACCTCTTTGTCAAGATCAGATTCCACAGCCGTCTGCTTTCGGCGTTGCTAAATCAGGCACGTTTAGTTTACTGCATCTCGTGCATGAGGAGTATGAGAAGGGGAATGAGAAGGGCTGTGAGGAGGACAGAGTGAAGGTTGAGTGAAGCCTCACCATCTTTTAAATTGATCCGTTGTGGGGTACGGTGGGCTGAAGCGTAGCAGACGAATGCCACTCGGCCGGAATAGTGTCCTCATTAGAGATGTGTTCAGGGCCAGAGACTGTTCTCTTTCACCTTGATTAACCGGTAATGACAGCAGAACTAAACGAGATGGACAGATGGGGAAAAAATAACCTGGAGAGCATCAGAATAAAGATCAAACGGTGTAGGGACACGGAGACTGACTCCTGGAGAACACGCTCTGAAAGCTCGGACCGGTCAATAAGCAAGGAGCAGAAAAACACAAATTTGGTTGCCATGGGCCATTAATTTCTGACTGTTATCTCTCATCACAGAGACTCTGATTAACAGAATATTCACTTCTGCCTTTGAAGCTTGATTGCTAGCCAAGTTCTACAGGACCATTACGGCTTGTACTGTTCGGAGGAGACGGCCGGGTTACGAGGGTTCAGATTCAATAAAAAGTAAAGCGTCGGGTTCTTTAAAAATCTCAGCTTAAAAAAGTCACCAAAAAAAAAAAAAAAAAGTCTAGAGATAGGCTTAGAAATATTTTTTATCATATTTATAAATCTTATTATTTATTATATTTTTCCTCTATTCCATGAACGTTAAAATTATTTCTGGATATTTGTACTAATTTTAAGTATTTATCCACAGAAGAAGAAAAAAAAAGTTCTAGCAAGAGAGCAAATCAGTTTATAAAAAATGTCCAGGAAAAAGACTCAATAATATATCATAATGTGAGCGGTTCGATAAATTTGCATATATTAAAGATATTTTCAGTTCTCTTTTTAAATAAAGATAAAATATAAATGTTAGTTAGGCTGGAAGTCACAGGACAGCGTACAGACGAGTGACAAATAAAAAGAAAAACCAACAGAGATTTTCAGTCTCTGGATGTCTACATGAGCCATGAACATGTTCTACCAAACACTGGTGGTTGATGAAGAAGAAGATGATGATGATGCAGATCCATGTTAACTCTACACTCAGACTAGCACGTGACAAGTCATTTATTGTTGCTTGTTTTTTGTTTTTCCTTGTACCTTTGTCGCTAGCGAGCGTCATTTGTCTGAGGGTTTTCTTTTGGTTCTGATGAGAAACAGTAGTCGTTATATATATATATATATACAGCTTCTAGAGCTTTCTAGTTAAGCCATAATTAAATAGCGCACTTTGTCACTCGCCTGTACTTGGGTTTTTTTGTATGAGAAACGGTTCTGACTTCGGTCAGGGAAAGGAAGGCTATTTAATACAGTGTGTGCTAGAGCCTTAAATGTTAATCATGTGTAGTATCATTTAAGGTGATCTCTCACCGTGACTACGTACATTTATTCTTCGCCACGTCCATCACAACACGCAAAGAGTCGAGTCTAAGAGAATCATCTACACAACGATCAGAGAGAAACATCATACGGTGCCAAGAATCACTGATAACATTTTAAATGCCACGGCTTTGGAAAGCAGGTTTAAAACTGAGCTCTTTTGTACTTTGTGGACCTTTAAGAATTATATTTACTTCTAAATATATCTGCTACTAAATATCTGTAAGATGAAAAATGCTTTTGTGTACTGATAAATGGATTTGTGTGGATTTCTGATGTATTATGCATTTATTTGAAGTCTTCTTGTTAATAAGCTAAACAATAAAGTAACTCCTGCATGCTGAATCGCACGGCATGTTAAAACCACACGCACCTCTTAAAGATGGGGTCTCCGATGTTTGAAAGCCAATGTTGACATATAAAATCACCAAAACAAACACGCCCCTAACCCAAACGGGTCCCACCCCTGTATCTATAGCTCCGCCCACACGTACATACGTAACCCAGGCGACTAACAGAAAGAAACGTGTCTTTATCATAGCTGAAGGGAAGAACAATACGATTGTAGATAAACAAACAAGCAAAAATGCCACACAAGCATAATGATGTAAAGGACAAAGGCATATATTAGTTCTGTGTAACAAAGCAAAACCAACGTTACTCACCTATCGAGAAGGAAAAAAGCGCCTCGGCGTCTTAAGTAAAGTCGGCCACATATTCACAGGTCGGAGTTTCCCGAGTCGATAACTCCTGAGCTAAACGCTGTTACTACACAAAACGCGGTTGTAGCTGCCTCTCTACATTACTACGATAGAAAAGAGGTGTTATTTGTGTAGTAACAGCGTTTAGCTCAGGAGTTATTGACTCGGGAAACTCCAACCTGTGAATATGTGGCCAACTTCCTGCTCCTTCAGTTCTCTCCAGCGCTGGAAAGCTGATCCTATATTAACACGTCCTACTTCTTGTCCTTATCGTAAGTCTTTCTTCTCTTTCTTTCTTTGTTTTTATCCTCCATGTCGATGTTAAAACCACTTTCTGCTAACGTCACACATGCGCACTGAACACTCTCTCCGCCAATATCGACAAGCCCCGCCCCT